>NW_022196905.1:208037258-208037490 GCF_008632895.1 Mastomys coucha
CTTTGGTTGGAGTTTTAGTCCCTGGGAGCTCTGAGAGTATTAGTTAGTTCATATTGTTGTTCGTCCTATGGGGCTGCAAACCCTTCCACTCCTTGGGTCCTTTCTCTAGATCCTTCAGTGGGGACCCTGTACTCAGTCCAATGGAAAGTTCTATGCCCCAGTGTAGGGGAATTCCAGGGCCAGTAAGCAGGAGGGGGTGGGGTGGTGAGCAGGGGGAAGGAGGAGGGAACAA
>NW_022196905.1:208037500-208042243 GCF_008632895.1 Mastomys coucha
TATGACCAAAAGTTAGAGAGATGTATCAGTAAATATATTTTCTAGGTCCGGGCAAAAGGCCTTTGGGTTCCCCAACATGCTTCTATACTTGTGTCTCTAAGAATAGAAGGGACAAGGCTAAGGGCCTCTCCTCCCATTGATGACCGGCTTGGTCATCCTCCGCTATACACATGCTGCTGGAGCCATGAGTCCCCCCATGTGTACTCTTTGGTTGGAGTTTTAGTCCCTGGGAGTCCAGTTGGGACTTCTGCCAGCATGTTCCCTGGCAAGTGTACTGTACATTCTCTGAGGATTTGGGCATCTCCCGCAGAGTGCAGCTGTCTAGTGAAGAACACTCACATGGGTTTGGGGGAGCATAGAACAATCCTAACTGAAGAAAACTTGGAGATACCACCAAAATCAGAGTCCCCCCCAAGAAGCATATGAAAATGATGATTTGGGGGAACAGAGGGCTTAAGAGGGCAGGCATGGCTAAACGATAATCATACTTTACATTAGCAGAAATAATAGCAACAATGACAACCACCGTGAAATGCCTACACCATTTCCAGCATATTGCTAATGCATAGCCATGCTATATGTAATATATGTTATATTTAAAGCATGCAAGTACATTTTTCAGTTGCAGAGCTTGTGTTCATAGCCAGGACAAATAAGGCTTCACAGAATACTGGTGATAATCACAAGAACGAGTCCTTACCTTCCTCTACTTGAATTCTTTTCATCGATGTGTGTGTGTAGGGTAGAAGTCAGTAGACAATCT
This sequence comes from Mastomys coucha, assembly GCF_008632895.1. Classification (NCBI taxonomy): domain Eukaryota; kingdom Metazoa; phylum Chordata; class Mammalia; order Rodentia; family Muridae; genus Mastomys; species Mastomys coucha. The sequence continues at coordinate 208,038,264 of NW_022196905.1, forward strand.
CCGGTCTCAGTCCTCCTCTTCTATGGTGTTGAGACCAAGTCTCTGATTGGACAGTGTCCTCACCAGACTGGCTGGTCTATGAGTAGGTCCAATGAATTCAACTCAAGTCATCAGCTGTGGCAGCAAGTGTCCTCACCACTGAGCCATCAATGCGCTCTAAGATATAAATTTGTGTGCACATTTTCAGGCACGCACACACTTTTCAAAAGGTAAAAGCAGCCTGCCTTCTGATGGGTGAATGAACAAGCAAATGTGATAAGTACTCACAATGAAATCTTATCCATCACAGATGGATAAGTATTGAGAGTATTTTACTAAAAGTATGTTATTCACCAGAGGAAAAACTTTTTATGATTTCATATGAGGTTCCTAGAATAGTGGAATTCATAAAAACAAAAACTTCATGTCTGCTAGGATATGGGAAAAGGAGAAATGGGAAGTGGTTCTTCAATGAGAACAGAGTTTGTTTCACATGATGAAAAGCTTCTAAAGATTAGTTAGTTGAACCAATGTCAATACATTTAATATGGAACTATATATTTAAAAATGTTTAACATGGGGGCTGGAGAGATGGTTCAGCAGTTAAGAGCACTGACTGCTCTTTCAAAGGTCCTGAATTCAAATCCCAGCAACCACATGGTGGCTCACAACCATCTGTAATGAGATCTGATGCCCTCTTCTACTGCATCTGAAGACAGCTGCAGTGTATGCAAGTGGGGCCAACCAGAGTGAGCTGACTCGACCAGAGCAAGCAGAGGTCCTGAATTCAAATTCACAGCAGCCACATGATGGCTCACAACCATCAGTGCAATTACTGTGTACTCATATACATAAAATAAATACATAAATAAATCTTTTTTTAAAAAAGAAAAAAAAGTTTAACATGATAGGTCTTATCTCTTTTGATATAGACTTTTAAAAAATTTTAAGTATATCATGATTATATATAACATATATTTGACTATCTACTGAGAAATATGTACATATCCATATTTATACATATAGATAGATAAATGTATATATACATCTATTAAGAAATACATATACATAGAGCATAATGGCGCACATCTTCTAATCTCAGCGCTCCAGAAGCTAATGTAAAGGATATCCTTAAGTTCAAGGCAGCCTGGTCTACAGAGAGTTCTAGGACAATCAAGGCTACAGATTGAACCTATGTCTCAACAAACAAGATGGAAACTAGTCCCAACTAGTCTCAAACTCACAATCCCCCTGCCTCATCTTCCCAAGAACATGATTGTACATCCTAGCTTTACAAATTCTCCGCATAACAGTGGAAAATTAAAACCTAAAAAGTAACCAGTAAAAAGCAATAGTTTCATAAAAATACAGATATCCCAGTGGCCTCTAAGTCCTGGCAAAGAACTATTTCTGATCAGAGCTAAGTAGAAGTATGAGGGTCTCCAACTATGTTTCTAGTCTTCCCAGTTTAAATGGCTAGCAATTGGGACCTTCAGACAGACAACTTTTTCTCTGGGCATATACACACATAAAACAATGACTAGAACTGAGGTTAACAGGGCCTGCCACAATGGATGTTCTGTGACTCAGATCTGTAGGGTGTTTTTGTTTTTCATTACTTCCTGTTTCCCTTAGCTGTTCAAATATTTAACAATTACTTCATAATTCCTCATACTTAGTAGACATCTGAGTGGCAGGCCCAGACTATAGAGGCATGGTTCCAAATAGATGACTTTGGTTCAGAAGTTATGTCCAGGTTTCTGAAAAAGAACAGGGATATTTAAGGGAAGAGGCTGTAACTATGGCTGTGACCTTTATGACATTGAAGAACCTATGAAATAGCGTGGTCTCCAAAGGGTAAGGATCACTCTATGTGAGAGAAAATAAGTACTGGACTCAGATCCAGGGGAACAAGGTACTTTAAAATGAAAAAATTCAAAGCCAAGCATGATAGCATGCATTTATAATCTCAACTCTAGGAAAGCTAAGGCAATTCCAGGGGATCCAACCATCTCTTCTAAATTCTGAGGGCACCAGGCTTGCGCATGGTACACATACATCAATGCAGGCGATACCATAAATAAAACAAAACCTCATATACACACTTATAAATAGCTATAAGACAAAACCAAACGGAGGGCCAGGAATATAGTTCAATCATAGAGTTACTGGCCAGCATGTGCCAAGAAGCCTTAGATTCAAGGTACAGGACACACACACACACACACACACACACCCCAAATTAACAAACTTGGACTTCACATAATCTTTCCATTTCAAGACACCAGTAGGGCTGGAGAGATGGCTCACGGGTTAAGAGCACTGACTGCTCTTCCAAAGGTCTTGAGTTCAAATCCCAGCAACCACATGGTGGCTCACAACCATCCGTAATGAGAGCTGATGCCCTCTTCTGGTGCGTCTGAAGACGGCTGCAGTGTACTTACATGTAATAAATAAATAAATCTTTAAAAAAAAAAAGACACCAATAGCAAATTCAGTAATATACAAGTAGACCAATGGGTCTCATTCCCAATCCTCTTGAAGAACACGGCTAAAGAAAATACACATCCCATGCCAGTGAAAGCAAGCTTCCTACCTGAGCAAAGATGCTTCAAACTCACTCTGGATGTCCCTCAGAATACTGCGGCAGAAGCATGCAGGCGGTTTACAATAGTGTAGAACTCCAAAGCAGAGTGCTCCGGTAGGATTTAAGTGGGAGGATTCTTCTGGCTGTTGCCTCTCACCCGACACCTCAGCTATCACCCTTACTTCCTTGCTGGAGGCGCACGTGCGCGCTCGCACACACACACACACACACACACACACACACACACACACACACACACGTGTTCCTACCCACCTCCTGCTCTCCCATGCTCCCTTTATCTCTTTTGCATGGTGAGGACCTTCCCTCCCTTCTATGGTTTCCCTGCTGCCTGGTATGCCATTCGAAAGACCTCTTTTACTTCAGGTGCTAGATTTCGTTCTAAATTAAATTTTTGTGTTTATTTTTCTCAAAGACTTATTTATTTTAATTACATGAACACACTGTAGCTGTCTTCTGACACACCAGAAGAGGGCATCAGATCCCATTATGGATGGTTGTGAGCCACCATGTGGTTGCTGGGAATTGAACACAGGACCTTTGAAAGAGCAGTCAGTGCTCTTAACCGCTGAGCCATCTCTCCAACCCATTGTACTTATTTATTTGTGTGTGCATCTGTGAGTATTTATACACATGGAAAGAGGATATATGCACTGTGCCTGAATGTTGAGGTCAGAAAAGGGCATTGGCTCCCCTGGAACTGGAGTTACAGACAGTTATGAAATAACTCTATTCCTTTAAGGCAGGGTCTCACCCTGAACCCAAAGCCCCTCCTTTCTCAGATAGGCTCAGACTGGTCTCTTGCTAGCTGGGTGTCTTAGCCAGGGTTACTATTGTTGTGATGAAAAACCATGACCAAAAAGCAAGTTGAGGAGGAAAGAGTTTATTTGACTTATACTTCCACAACACTGTTCATCCTTTAAGAAAGACAGGATGGCGGGAACTCCAGCTAGGCAGGAACATGGAGGCAGGAGATGATGCTGAGGCCATGGAAGGGTGGTATTTAACTGGCTTGCTCCCCATGGCTCACTCAGCCTGCTTTCTCACAGAACTCAGGACCAGCCCAGGTGTGGCACAACCCAGAATGGGCCCTGTCCCATCAATCACTAATTAAGAAGCTATCCGAAGGGCTTGCCTGTAGCCACATCTTACAGAGGCATTTGCTAGAGGTTCCCTCCTTTTCAGATGACTTTCACTGTGTCAAGTACATAAAACTATCCAGGACCCTGAAGTTAGAAATATGTATGTGGGTGACTTCTTTATTACATGGGCAGTAACATCTGAACCCTGGTGCTCCTGGCTGCAAAATGTCTTAGCCTCAGCACAGAGAGAGGCCATGGAAGGCCATTGGTGAAGGTGCAGCCTCAGTTTGCAATTGATGGCCCAGGACTGAAGG
>NW_022196905.1:208042360-208042513 GCF_008632895.1 Mastomys coucha
ATGAGAGGCTATTGGTGAAGCCTAGTTACAGCAGTGTTTTGGGAATGCCAGTACCATGCAATGACCACTAAGGACAGCAGCAGCTGTGGAGTACAGGCATCTGGAGCCCAGAAGACAAGGTGTGTGCTACAAAGGGCAGAGTTGGAGAAGTGA
>NW_022196905.1:208042749-208050706 GCF_008632895.1 Mastomys coucha
CTTCAGTTGGAGAAGTGCCTCCATGAGGTCCAGCTGTGGGGCATTTTCTCAATTAGTGATCAAGGGGGATAGGGGCCCCTTGTGAGTGGTGCCATCCCTGGGATGGAAGTCTTGGGCTCTATAAAAGAGCAGGCTGAGCAAGCCAGAGGAAGCAAGCCAGTAAGGAACATCACTCCATGGCCTCTGCATCAGCTCCTGCTTCCTGACCTGCTTGAGTTCCAGTCCTGACTTCCTTTGTGATAACAGCAATGTGGAAGTAAGCCAAATAAACCCTTTCCTCCCCAACTTGCTTCTTGGTCATGATGTTTGTGCAGGAATAGAAACCCTGACTAATACACTAGGTGAGAGCCTGGGGCTTGTATTCTCACTTTGGATCAGATGTACCTACTCATCTTAGAATTAATTTGATGTTCCAGAATTCCCCATTGATAATTTGCATCTGGGGTATTTGTAGATTGATCTGAATTTATACAGAAGAGCTAGGCAAAGCATGCGTGCATAGAAGTTATGGAGTCAACAGTCATTGTTTACAGTCTAAGAGGCTCAAATCGCAGGGAAATCACTTTACTTTCCGAGACTTCTGTTTCATCACCTGCAAATTGGAGAGAAACATCTAGTATCACTCCTTTCTAAAATCTAACAATTATAAATTAGTCCTCTAAAAAGGACATTCACATAAGGAAACTTGGTATTTTACACCTGAGTGGTATTTTCCATTAAATAAAGAGACTCACATTCTATGGGGAAAATTTAGTCACTGGCATGAGCTCTTCTTGCCTTTCCTTCCTATTTTTTTCTTCCTCAATAAATATTTGTAATAAAATACAATTTCACATTTGTACCAGAGTTGCTGAGTGCTACTAGCCTTTTTCTTAATTTTAAATCCTTAAGAAAACCAGCCTAGAGGACCGTGGTCATAATACCAGCTTTGGGTACTGGAGACAGGTGGAGAAAGAGTTCAAGGCCAGGCTCACTCTATAGCTCCAGAATAGGGTTGAGGCAAGCTGGGTCTACAAAAAAGTGTTTCAAAAGCCAACTAAATAAAAGACATACATTACACAAAATATTTCCTGTTCACAGATGGCAAGTGAGAGACAGAAGGAACTGATGGTTGTCCCAAGGTCACATTGTATATTTAAAGAGACAGTCAACATTGAAACCAGCCTTGCTGATTCCAAGTTTCATGCTCTGACCACATTCTCTATGGCTGGGCTAGCTACCCTTGCAGTCCTTGGGAGTAAAGGAAGGCACCTTAAACATTCCATGTAGAAGAACAAAGATGTAACACATTTCATTCATCTGTTAGGTGTATATTAAGTACTAGCTGTAAATTAACCCCTTAGGTCCTTCAAATAGAAGATACAAGAAAATTGGTGTTTAATTCAAATTGGTTAGAGTGGCATATCATTTAGCTCTTTGAAAAGAACCTAACACAGCAGATCTCTAGCTGTGGCTCACAACATCAGATATCTGCATATCAGATATTTACATAACTATTTATAACAGTAGCGAAATTACAATTATGAAGTAGCAATGAAATAATTTTATGGTTGGGGGGTCACCATAATATGAGGAACTGTATTAAAGGGTCTTAGCATTAGGAAGGTTGAGAACCATAGCTCTAACACACAGTAATTAACGTGTAAAGGTTTATCAAGAAATAGAAGTAGATGAGTAATCTCAGCTAAGAAATACATGGATTTGCATGAACAAGGCCTACAAAAGATCGAGGTAGCCAAAATCCCAGCACAGCTGAGGGAGCTACTGCTGTTGGCTTTCCCTACCCTGAGGAGCTATTGGCAACAGACAGCTGCTACAGGGAGGAACAGTCAGTTTAGTCAGAAATATGGTCCCAGAGAAGTCACCCGTGTAGATGGCCCTACCCCCAGGCATATATGAGCAGCACAAAGTTGACTCGGTAGACTTAAAGAAAAAAAAAAAGGACATGAACTTGGGAGGGATAGAATGGCAGGAGACGGAGTAAGAATTAGAGGAAAGAGAACTGGGGAGTAGATTTGATCAAAATGTATAATACACATGCTCAAAATTCCCAAATAATAAAAAGTTTAAAAGAACTATGTAGAACTCACTGTTTACAGTCAATTACCTCTTTTAATACTTCCAACAATTTTATATAGGATTGCAGGATTGTTATATACGGAAGTGAGATGCACCAAAGCAGCCTTTAAGTGCCCTGGGTGCATTTACTTCGCTTGTAACACCAGTGGGCTGACTTTCAGTTGCGATTCTTGGGAATGGGAGTACCTTAAATCTCAAATTTCTTTTTTAAAAATTGTGAAATATTTTGCATTTACATATGATATGTCTTGTGTATAGGCTGTAAGTCTAGAGATAAAACTCCTTTATATTACATACATACCTCACATATATAGCCCAAAGGGAATTTTATAACAATATAGTAATTAGGCTGGAGAGATGTTTCAGCTGTTAAGAGCACTGACTGCTCTTCCAGAGATCCTAAGTTCAAATCCCAGCAACCACATGGTGGCTCACAACCATCTGTAATGAGATCCAAAGTCCTCTTCTGGTGTGTCTGAAGACAGTCACAATGTATTCACATACATAAAAATAAATCTTTAAAAAAACAACAATATAGTAATTTTGTGGATGAGACAAAGTTCCATGCTTCTCAAACTGACAAGTTATAAACCTTACCTAAGACCAGTCTAGATATCCTCTTGTGTATTTATCAACAAATCTATGGAGAACAAAAAAGTTTTTATTGTATTGCCCTGTCACGCAAAGTTCCTGTCTTCCTCTTCTGTTCTTACATTGTAAACAGAACTACACATTTCTCACAGGCCATATTTTCTGTTTGTTTTCTTTGTTTTGAAACATAGTTTCACTATGTAGCTTTGGCTGCGCTGGAACTCAGACCTTCCTGCCTCTGCCTCCTGAGTGCTGCGTTTAAAGGCATGCGCCATCACACCAGGCCAACCGCTAGCTAATTTTATCACAGCAAAAGAAAACTAACTAGAACCCTATGTGAGTTCTAACCTCTTAACCGGTTTTCCAGTCTGTTCTAAGGTGGTCTTCCACACCTTGTGTGCAAGAAAGCCAAGTCTGTTGAACAGATCTACGAGAGAAAAGAACTTGGTAGAGGATAAACTGAAATAAATTAGCCATCATGGGACTAGGTTTTCAATCTTCTGCTTTCCAAGGTGTTTTTCACAGCTTGATTACGGACATCAGTTGTCTGTATTTTCTTATGCATGTTTTCCTACCTCTTCCTTCCCTGCTTCCCAATGAATCTGTTTGTTTTTCTTGTGCGTTCTCTCTCTTATGTCCACTTTGCCCTCTGGCCCCTTTTGCTTCTCTTTTCCCGCTCCCAACCCGGGATCCGCGCTCCCAGCACTCTGGTCAGCTCCCCATCGCACGCTAGCACGCATGCGCGCACCCCCTGCGCCACCCCCGCCGAACTCCAGTCACGAGTTTGGGGGCGGGGCGCCGCCGAGAGGGCGGGGCCTCTGCCGCAGCTTCGCAGCGCGCATGGGTGGAGCCGGCCGCACCGGCCTCCCTGCTATATGTGCGCCTGCGCCGCGCTGCTGCGGGGCCAGTCGGGACGGAGGAGACAAGATGGCGTTGCGAGCGATGCGGGGAATCGTGAACGGGGCCGCACCCGAACTGCCCGTGCCCACCGGTGGGCCGATGGCCGGAGCTCGGGAGCAGGCGCTGGCGGTGAGCCGGAACTACCTCTCCCAGCCTCGTCTCAGTGAGTACGGGAAAGTGAGCGTGTCCATCAAGCCCTTGGCTTGTGCTCTCACCTGGTCAGCCTGCGGGGAGGGAATGGGATTCATTCCCCCCGCCCCCCATCGCTCAGTTCACAAGCACCTCTCCAGCTTTGCGTGCGCTTTTCCGTGACTTAGGTGGGGCGAGGGTGAGAGCTCCGACTGGAACCATCCCGTGGGCTAAGTGGGCTTCTGATGATTGCCCTACCCGCTCCGAGTTCTCTGGGCTAGAGTATTGTCGGGCACTTGACTATCTCTGAGAGCCACTTGTCACTCCTGTCTTCACCTGCTTCTGGCCTCATTTAAATGTCTCCAGGTCGAGGGAACGCCTACTTCGTCCCCTTTGCCCCGAGGACCTCTGGGCAGGTGGACCGAGCAGAAGGTGTAGTGTCATCGCTGACGTGGGCAGGCCCGCGGCTAGAGAGAGATGTGGCTTATTCTGTAGGGACCGCTTCACAGGAGGACACCCTAGATACCGGAGAACCTTAGAGCTGAAAAATACCCTGGTAGTGCAGTCCCACCCTCTCATTTTACAAGCGAGACGCCTAAGGTTCTGGAAAGGAGAAGCCATGCCAGGCTTCCGACATCTAATTATTGGGAAAAGAGGAACCAAAAATCGAGTTTCTTAATCCTTGCTTGGTCTTGTGTTGTTTCTCCATTTACTGACCAGCTAACCAAACTCAGTTGAATGGAAGGTTGCTTTCTACTGTTATGTGCACAGGCTTAAGGGTAGTGATTCTAAAAGACCTCAGTAAGTCATGTTTAAGTAGACAAGTCAGTCATTCCCAAATGGCTCTTGTTGGCTGAAGATTTCGGTTGTATAGAATCAAACCTCTTCACGGCTCCCTTAAAGCCAGGCAGAGAGCTTTGAAAGACTTTTTTTTTTTTTTAAATATCTGTTGTTTCCAGATAATATTGAGTTTGCACTGGTTAATTGCCAGCTTGGCTCTGTGGGTGGTTCATTGGTTAAAAAGCGTTTCAGCTGAAGGGTTTTAGCTAGGCGCCCTCCAGCCTGACTAATCCTGTCCTGAGCTGTCAGTGGTGGGTCATGTGATAACACTGCATTATGGGGAAGGAAAAAACACATTGGAGAGTGGATTGCTGAGGTGTGCCTTTTAAGCATTTTTTTAGAATACTTGTTAGAATTAGAGAATGCCTGTTAGGGGTTCTTGTGAGCAAAGGAAACATTGAGAAAACTGACAGATTTATACCTGAGAATTACAGATTCTTGTGAATTGCATTTGGTATGTATGCTTTGCTCTGGGCAGAGCACATAGACACTGAAGTGGCTTCCAGGGAAGGAATGTTACAAGGTTATAATAGTCTGTTTCCATATAGTAAGTCGTTCAGTGTCAATTCAGAGTGTAGACTACTCCATGGCTAAGGTTGTAAGCCCTTCAGGGGTGAGCAGTGTTTCTCCACCATATACATGTGCTTCGCCAGTGTTTGAAGAGTTTCTTCGCTGGAGGATTCTGCTGACTAAGCTGTCTCTAAAAGTTGCCTAACTTGGCCTCTTTGCATCCCCAAGTTCACAGTGTCTGACTTAGGAAGTGCTCTGTAAATTCTATAACTTAGAATTCAGTTTGTCCTAATAGTTCAGTGTGTGTGTTTTTAATATGAATAAGATTTGTGGGGAGTTGGAATACTGCATTTAAATATCATCTTTTACTATTTTTTGCCACATTTTTAGTCAAATTTAAAAATTAACTCAATTTTTATTATTAAAGTTTGATGGTACTATCTAAATAATTATAGTTAATTGATACACACTCTTTGAATGGAGTAATTTTGGCAGTTGCCTTGTGAAAATTAGATCCTGTTTTAAAACAACTTCAGGATTATTAAAAATTCTAGATATTATATTACATAATATAAAAAATTATTCAGGCTGTTAAAAAGAAACAGAAAGTAAAATATTCAGGCTTGAAATTAGTAACTAATCTTGAGCACATCATTTGACTTTCTGACATCACAAGGTAAAAAAAACTTTGCCCTTTTAAACGTTAAGAAAGATCAACAATATTGACAAAGCTACTGGAACAAAATATTATGAGCTTGGTTGGGTCCACTTTTCTTGACCCATGTATCAGCTAACCTTAAGTTTCTTATGTCACAAACAGAACCCCAGCAAAAAACACAAGTGAGTCTACTTGCCTTTCTTCTAGAACATCTCAGGTGTGCGTTGCTCAGGTTAGTTCTCTGATCTTGCACAATAAAAGGAATAGCTTTCTTAGCTTTTGTTTTGCTATGAAGGTGGTGCCTAAAGAGCTACGGCTTATTGTGCAATGGTTTTTGCTTTAATTATGTCACAATCCTTAAGGGTGTTAGTAGTGTTGAACAATCTCTTTCCCTGCAGAAGGAAGAACTAATCATCTGATAGATTATGTGTGCTCTCTCAAAGTCGATAGATAGATAGATAGATAGATAGATAGATAGATAGATAGATAGATAGATAGATTATGTGTGCTCTCTCGAAGTCTCTGGATGGATGGACAGATGGACGGTCGGTCAGTCTAGAAGAAAAGCAAGTAGAGTCACTTGCCTCCAGAGTGCTGGGTTTAAAAGTCCTTCTCTGCCATTCCCAGCTTGTTTTACTCAGTATCCCTGGCAGGACTGGAACGTGCTATGCAATATATATATAGAAGCTATCCCATTTTTCTAAATAAATTATGGTTTCTAAGTGCTACTCCATAAATTTTTTGTGTAATGTAAGCATGTGTCCACCATTGCTGTAAGTGTACTAATTGGTCAGTGGCTTTGCTGCGTGATGGATGTGTTTGGATGCCATACTCTGAACTGGTATCTCTTCCCAACTACCTGTGGCTATCTTAAGGGTAAACAGATAGTGTTGAGAGATAAAAGGTGCTGCCTGGTGTTTTCCCTGCTGGGTTTTCTTTTTGAATACTTTAATTGGCGTGGAAAGGGCTGACTTTCTTATTCAAACTGTCTTTTTGCATCAATTTCTAGTACAAATGCTAGAAACTGTGTGATCTTGGTATTTTAAGTTATACAGTTACCAGTTAGAAGTGTTTCAGGACCAGAGAGTAGCAACTATGTAATTTAAAAAAAGCAGCACCAAACTTCCAACCAAAGGTCCTCCATTAGTAACATTTCTCAGGGCTTCGTTAGTGGTAGGATGATCCCTGTCTCACAGTATTTTGTAAAGATAAAATCAAATAATCTGAAAATGCTCAGTAAAAATGTGCTTCACTCTCCTAGAAGGTTTGGTAGTATTTCCACTTAGTTCAGATTATGTCTCTGTGTGTCTGTTTAAACACTAGGTCCCTGGTGCTCTTCAGATGCCAGTGAAGGAAAACTGCATCCTCTCTGTCAGATAGTCTCTGCTTGATTTATCAGTAACTGCAGTGGGTTCAGTCGCCACCCAGACTGTTTGGGGCCACTATTTTCTAGCAGCTCTAAGTGCTGGGGAAAGGTTAGCCTTGCAGCAGTGACAGACTGTAGACACCAGGGAAACTGCCTGCCCCACAGCACTGTAAACATCCTGCACTTTTCAGAGCTGGAAGTGCAGGTAATGTGGCTACATAATTCAATTTTTTGAGGCAGTGGATCACAATGCGGCTTCAGCTGGCCTTGAACTACAGTCGAAGTACTAAGATTACAAGAATGTGCTGCCATGCCTAGCCTCAGTGTGTAGTTCCTAGAAAAAAAAGGGTGCTGATCTACAAAAGCTTTCAAACATGTTACTAGTTCAGTTTAAGGATTTCACCCAAGTGGCTGGAGACAGGCTTCAGGTACAGGTGCATGGATTATCTTAAAAATGATTTTTCTCTTCTAAAACCAGGAATAATGAAGTGGTTGCTGTTAATTAATTAGTAAATTTGTAGTGTTTGTTTATTGGCTTTTCAAAGGTTATATATTAATTGTTGCAAATTTAGAATTCTTTTTTAGTATAGAATAGAGTTTATTCAGGGCATGGGGAGGTGAGTTAAGAGGGTGGTAGTAGAGGCAGAGAAAGGCAGAGAGAAGGAGAATGCAGAAAAGTGGAGGTTGGCCATGACCATGGGAGGGGGAGGGGGAGGCAAGAGAAAGGCAAGAAAGGCAGAGAGACAAGAGTAGAATCCTTTTTTAAATGATTTTTTTTCCTAGCTACTGTTCTGGAGTTTGAACTCAGGACCCCAAGCCTTGTCTTTTGTAGTGGATGTCAACTCCACTGTTCCCAGGAAAAGCTGTGACTAATGGTTTTTTTT
>NW_022196905.1:208050716-208072713 GCF_008632895.1 Mastomys coucha
TGGTTTTTTTTTTTTTTCTTGGTCATGGGTTTTTCTTGTGACTGGCAAAACTTCATAGTATATAGTGAGTTTGAATTTTAACCATGAGACTCTGAGCCATACTTGTCAATACAAGAAATTCAAAGAAAATCGGTCTCTTTAAAAGCAGAGAGTTTTAAGAATTAGAGGGATTTTAATGAAGTGTTTCGAGAAAAAGAATTTCTTATCTTTTTTAGTGATTCCCCTCTCCTGTGCCTTAAAGCTTAGGGAAGGATTGGGAAAAGTCTCAGTTTCTTTCTTTTTTTTTTTAGAGTCGGTTTCAAGATGTAGCTCACTTTCCATTTTCATCCAGCAGTTCTAGAAAGCCTTTAAGAAACAGTACTTGGAGTTTTTAAAATGAAAACAAGGAAGAAATTCTTAAAATATTGAAATTACATGTTCTTAAAAAACAGTATTAGGGCTGGAGAGATGGCTCACTGGTTAAGAGCACTGACTGCTCTTCCAGAGATCCTGAGTTCAATTCCCAGCAACCACATGGTGGCTCACAACCATCTGTAATGGGATCTGATGCCCTCTTCTGGTGTGTCTGAAGATAACAACAGTGTACTCATATATATAAAATAAATAAATCTTTAAAAAAAAAAAACAATATTAGATTATCTTAAAGCTGTAAGAGTGCTTTCCTAAAATAAGCCCAAAATACAGCAAACCTTAACCCCCTTTTCTATGCTATTAGAAGAAGGACTCTCCATTGCGGAGCCACTGTTGAGACCAGGACAGTTCTGACACATTCAGGTGACTATTTGCTGTCTGTGTTTAAATGTCTCAGTGTGGAGTGGGACTTGCCTGCTCTATCCCAGAGTCTGCACCAAGATACTTGCTTCCTGGCCTTGGGAGGAAGGGACTGGAAGCCCCTTGAGTGCACAGACTGGTTAGTAAATGGTTTCCTCATTCTTAGGAAGATGGCATTGGTGCCTGAAATCTTTGTTTAAGCTAATTAGAGGACCTTACTCAGATCAGACAAATGAAACAGTCCTGATTAGTTAATATTTTCACATAAGTTATTTCAGGCTTTATGGTGTATTTTCTTAAGAAATACATTTCTTTTCTAGCTGTTCTGATTATGAAATATAGCTAATTTTGAAGTTGTCTGCTAAAGTTGCTGTTTTCCTAAGCATTTTGTGTGTAATCATGAACCTTGCCAACAAGGATGGATAATTCCTTTCTAAAATGTGTGAGGGGCTGGAGAGATGCCTCGAAACCTGAGCACACCCTGCTCTTGCAGAGGACTGGGTTGGACCTCTAGCACTCACAGCAAGCATTTCATAGCCATCTCCAACTTGAGTTCCAGCAGAGCCACTCCCCTCCAGTTTTACCAGGCCCCTTCAAGCACATGGTATACATAAAATTTAGACAGCATTACATAGAAATAAAATACAACTAAACATTTAAATATATATATTAGGATGAGAGAAAGTAGACTAAGTGTTTCCTTCTAGGGCATACTTTGCAGTGAGCAATACTGGTCTCTTTAACCTGGTAGTAATATTTAATTCTTTCGTTCTTTTTTGAGATAAGGCCTTGCTCTGTAGCCAAGACTGTCCTAACCTTCCTGGTTTATAAGCCAGGGTAGTGTGCCCTGCTAATTATTAATTTTTTTATTGTATATATTTAAATTTATTTATTTTCATTTATTTATTGTGTGTATATATGCTTGTAAGTGTATAAGTATGCTCACATGTTTAGAAGTTGTAGGACAACTTTTTGGGATTCTGTTCTCTCTACCATATGAGTCCTGGAGCTTGAATTCAGGTTGTCAGTCTTGGTAAGCATGTGCCTTTATTCGCTGAGTCACCTTAACAGTCTCTGTTTCCCTCCAACCCCTTGCTCGCATGTCTGTCTGTTTATGTTTTTTTATTTTGTTTTGTTTTGTTTTTTGTCTTTTTAAGAATATTTTTGTTGGACTAGAGAGATAGCTCAGTGGTAAAGAGCACTGTTTGCTCTTCCAGAAGATTGGCAGCACCACATGGCAACTCTCACTGACTGGCCTTAACTCCAGTTGCAAGAGATCCAGCACTGTGTTCTGGTCTCCACAGGCACTGCACAGATATACATGTAGGCAAAACATCCATACACATAAAAGTAAAGGTTAAAAGAAAAAAAAATTAAAGAGTATCTTTCTTGACTGGTTGGTTTCTTGTGCCTGCAGTTTCCAGCACTTGAGAAACTGAGGCAAGATGGTTGCTACAAGTTCAAGATCAGCCAGGGCTAAAGAGTGAAACAATCTCAAAAACAAGAATACTTATCTTACTGGATGAGGTGGTACACACCTTTAATCCCAGCACTTGGGGGATGGAAAAACAGATGTCTATGAGTTCAAGGCCAGCCAGAGCTACATAGTGAGACCCTGTTTAGAAAGCAACAAGAATATTTACCTTACTTGACCCCTGCTAGTTTTCCATTGCCTGCCTTCTCTTTCACAGTGACTTTCCACATAGTCTCTAGTATTCATATTCTGTTTCATGATGGCTTTACCTTCCAGCCACACTTTTCTCAGCCTGCCTTTGTGGGTTTTGTCACTACTCTTATGGAGGATTCCTCTCCCCTTCCTTGCTTCCAGGCCGGGGGCCTCTGCGTGACTGCCATCAGATTTGCGCTCTCCCTGCCCATGAAGACTGGACTTTTAAAGGGAAGCAGCCTTGGTGCTTACTTTGGATCCTGGGTTTTGAGAACAGTGGCTTAGCGTTAAGATCCAAATGTCTCTGCAGATGGATATTGAAAGTTACATAGGAGCAGCCATATTTTAAAATTCACTAAAACCTCTTCTAGCTTTTTGAATATCCAAATATTCAAATTTTTTAATATTTTTTAATGGGGAAATGAAGGAAAGGGTTGTTGTTGTTGTTGTTGTTGTTGTTGTTGTTAAAATCAGAGCCATGCCAGCTCGTGCTGTTGCACTAAACAAGACTCTTTTCTTTCCAGCCTACAAGACTGTCTCTGGAGTGAATGGTCCACTAGTGATCTTAGATCATGTGAAGGTAATGGCACATCCTTTATGATCTGACTATCGTACTTCACCAGTACTCTTTAAGTTTGTCTTAGGAATTTCAAACCGTTCTTTAGTATGACTGGAAGTGTTATTTGTAGGAAAGAAAGACTTAAAGTCAGAAAACTGGATTCCATTACAGGATTGAGTGTGGATTCCTTTTTATGGCCTTAAGTCCCTTGTCTTCAAAGTTGGGGGGAAGATCTTACTTAATAAGTTTACAGGAGGAAACAGCAATAATAAGTGTGTTTTATAACCTAAAGGGTCTTATACAGAAATGTGGCACCTTATGTCCTTTGTGATATAAGCTTTTTTAAACTAAAGTAATATTTCTCCTGTCTATTAAATGTTAAACTCCTCTTTTTTTTTTGTTTGTTTGGTTTTTTTTGTTTTTTTTTTTCGAGACAGGGTTTCTCTGTATAGCTCTTGCTGTCCTGGAGCTCATTCTGTAGACTAGGTTGGCCTCGAACTCAGAAATCTGCCTACCTCTGCTTCACAAGTGCTGGGATTAACGGCGTGTACCACCACCACCCTGCTAAATGTTAAACTCTTGAGTAACTAAATGTACTTTATCTTTGAGAGCCTGACATGGACATGCAAGTAATGGGTATACAAGAAGAAGTTGTCTCAATAGTTGGCTTAAAAGCCTATATAGAATAGTTTGCCCAAAAATTAGTTGTAAGGATCATTAGTTAACATGTTGTTCTTCTATGTTTATTATGATCTTATTGTTAATTTTAGAAAAGGAGATATAGAGTCTAGTTTCTAATTAGTTACTTTGGACTAAGCTTCCTGCCAGGTTTTTATAATCGGAATATCATCAGAAAAAAAGAAATATAAATGATACAAACAAAAATATTTCAATAAGCTGGCCAGTGGTGGCACATGCCTTTAATCCCAGCACTTGGAATGCAGAGGTAGGTAGATTTCTGAGTTTGAGGCAAGTCTGTCTATGGAGTGAGTTCCAGGACAGCCAGGGCTATATAGAGAAACCCTGTCTCGAAAAAACAGTACATATATATATATTTTAATAAGACAAAAGGAAAATTATCAGACCAAGTAATTTAAATAGTGTGCTTTCCTAGAGTTCTGTTGGTGACTCTTGGGACAGGACTGAGGGAAATAATTAGTTTGTGGACAGATGCTAATGATGATAATTTATGTTGTTTTTAACACATTTTCTGGAAGCAGAAAATAAACTGAGAAACATTTTTAAAAGCAAAGTGCATATTCCCTTCATCACTGCAATGATTTGTGACAAGGGATTCTTACCAAGTAATCTTGAGGGTAGGCCTAGCATGCTTCCTCTGCTCAGGGGAAGGTACGGGGTGTCCTCTGTCACTTCCTCTGCTCAGGGGAAGGTACGGGGTGTCCTCCATCACTTCCTATGCTCAGGAGAAGGTATGGGGTGTCCTCTGTCACTTTTGCCTAGTTCTTTGATGTAAGCTCTTTCCCAGAACCAGTACTTGTGTTTCTAGACTGAAAGCCCTCAACCCTTGCCTGCCCTCCTGGCGCCACTCCCCCTCACCACAAAGACAGCAGCCAGTCAGCATACTTAGGAGTTCCTAATACAAGGTTGTGACCCCTTTGTAGGTGGGATCATTCTCTCACAAGGGTCACATATTAGATATCTTACATATCAGATATTTACATTATGATTCATAACAGTAGCAAAATTGGTTATAAGGTAGCAACAAGATAATTTTATGGTTGGGAGTCTCTACAACATGGGAACTATATTAAAAGATCACAGCCTTAGGAAGGTTGAGAACCACTGCTCTAGTAACGTTGTTTAAGTTAGTGAAAGCTGCTCTGTTTCCTCTTGGCTTCTGCTCTCAGTACTTCTAACACCAGGTGGACCGGTTCTTTCTCCAAAACAATTGAGTTCAGTTTTTTTAGAAGACTGAAATTTGCTTCATTTCTTACACACTCCACTGACTTTGTCACATACACACACTGTACCTGCTTCATGAATGCTATTGTCTGAATTGGCTATAAATCAGAAGGTCTCCATTGATTTTCCATAATTTGCTAGAATAGCTCATCCAACGCAGAAACACTATTAATTTACCATTACTGACTTATTTTAAAAGGTATACTAAAAAGTATAAATGAGTAACCAAATGAGTGTATATAGTCCCAAGGAGTCCTAAGTAAAGGACTCAGGCTTCTGCCTGAGGAGCAAAGTTGGGGTAGCTGTCTGCTTGTGGCTGCATTGTTTCCAGACAGTAAAACTTCCAGCTCTTCAGTCAAGGTTTTTGTGGGGAATTGATTATGTAACTGTTGATCACATTATTGGTCAGTATTGACTAAGTCAATCTCCAGCCTCTCCCCTCAGAGATCAGAGGATGGGATGTTTGAAACATCTAGCCCTCTAATTGGGGTGCTTGGTTCCCCTAGATAGTGGGCACCCTCCATGGTCTCTAGAGGCTTCCCAATGGTCACCACATTAAGGTACAAGTGTGGTAGAAGGACTTGCTATGAATAATAAAAGACTTCCTTTCCTTTTGATTGTTCCTGATACCTAGGAAATTAAACAGGGGTTTTAGGAACTCTGACCAAGAACTGAACTAAAGCTAGGATGGCCAGTAAGATGAGAATACTTGAGGTCACAATTGCTGTCCATCCTGAGTTTGACATCAGCCAGGAGTTGGAAAAGATTAAGAGTGTAAAAGGATGGGAAAGAAAGCAACAGCCATTGTTCTCTGTGCGATTCCACAAAAGCTTAAGTCATCAATACTGTTAGAGACAGTAATGTAGAACAGGATCTCAAGACACAGAATCGGCTTGCAGCAACCAGTGTAGTCTCTATGCTAGACGTACCTTGTATAAAGAAAACCATAGAGCTTATTGAAAGTACTTGGAAATTTCATTTGTTTTGAGTGATTCCACTTAACTTTGACTGGGTAAGTACATTCAAATTTGTGAGGAAAAAATGTTTATTACCAGCCAGTCTAGTCAGAGATGAGGTGAGGAAGCATGGGGATTTAGTAAATGGATAAACCCAGTCATGTGACAGAGTTATGGGACCCAAACAGCTATGCACATGGATGATCTTTGATTGTGTCTTGTCTTTCTTTCATGAGACATAGTCTCATACATGTTTTTGGTTTTGTTTTTTGTTTTTTGGAGGTTTTTTGAAGACAGGGTTTCTCTGTGTATCCCTGGCTGTCCTGGAACTCACTCTGTAGAGCAGATCTGCCTGCCTCTGCCTCTAAAATGCTGGGATTCCAGGCATACACCACCACAACCCAAGACACAGTTTCATTATATAGCCACTTCTGACCTGGAACTTGCAATCCTCCTGTCTTAGCCCTCTGAGTACTGGAATTATATTTGCACACATGGCACTTTGGCATGGTGAATTGGGCATTCAGAGGCCACAGGAAACATTTTATGGTAGTCAAATGTTAGAACATTCATTTCCCAAATGAAAAATGGAAAAAAAAAAACCATAGGAAATTAAATCCACTTAAATGAAATATCAGCCTATTAGAAGCCAACACTGAAAACCTGTTTATGATTTTTCAAGTCGAAGCTTTTCCTAAATAAAAGATTAAATCATAAGGAACAACAATACTTTTATTCTGTTAAAACCTTTCATATCTTTGTGGGGTAGAAAATGCCATATGCAAAATTAAAAGATAAATGTCATTTATCAGAACACTAATGTCTACATTCTATAAAACCACAAATGAGAAAGAAAAAAAGATTGGCAAAAATAGAGTTTTTTTCATTGGTTGGCTGGTCTGTTGTTGGGTTTTTTGTTGTTTTGGTTGGTTTTTTGTTTTTTTACACTAATAGTGGGAAAGTGAGTTTGTTTAGTACCTTTGCAGAATAATTGGGGAGAAAATTTGCCCACAGAGCCATATATATGGATATACATTCACTGCTAGGATGTAGCTTGCTAACTTTCTGAAGAGTTGCATTCAAACCTGAGAGTTTGTGCTATCATTATTATAGAATTATACTATTGGATAGCTCTGTGTTTCATCAGGTGAACAGCTGAATTAAATATGATATGGTTATTAGATTATTTTTTTCTTTAATTTTTTTGAGACAGGGTCTCACTGTATCTTGATTGGACTGTATGTACACTAGGCTTTCCTCTGACTCCAAGTGCGGGATTAAAGTTGTATGCTTACAGATGTAGAGGCTCACAGCCATCCATTGAACTGAGTACACAGTCCCCAATGAAGGAGCTAGAGAAAGGACCTATGGAGCTGAGGGCTTTGCAGCCCCTTAGGACGAACAACAATGTGAACTAACTAGTACCCTCAGAGCTCCCAGGGTCTCAACCACCAACCAAGGACTATACATGGTGGGACTGACTGTTCTGGCAGCATATATATAGTAGAGGATTGCAAATTCGATCATCAATAGGAGGAGAGGACCTCGGCCCTGTGAAGGTTCTGTGTCCCAGTGTAGGGGAATGCCAGGGCCAGTAAGTGGGAGAGGGTGGGGTAGCAGGCATGGGGGGGGGGCAACAGGGGTTTGCTCTTGTTGTTTTTGTTTGTTTGTTTGTTTTTTGGAGGGGAAACTGGGAAAGGAGAAATTTACATGTAAATAAAGAAAATATCTAAAAAATAAAAATAAATAAAAATTTAAAGATTAAGTTGTATGCTACCATGCCCAGCTTAGTTATCAGACTTTAACAATGTCAGTTGTATAAACATTAATTTTAAAATCCTCTGCCGGGCAGTGGTGGTGCACGCCTTTAATCCCAGCACTTGGGAGGCAGAGACAGGCGGATTTCTGAGTTCAAGGCCAGCCTGGTCTACAGAGTGAGTTCCAGGGCAGCCAGGGCTACACAGAGAAACCCTGTCTCAAAAAACCAAAACAAAAAACAACAACAACAACAAAAAAAAATCCTCACTTATTTACATTTAACATCTCCAAAATCTAAAGGTCTTAGTAGCCCTAAGGTACAATAATTTGATTGAAGAGATTTCCCCCCTCAAATCACATAAAATAATAACATCTTTCAATAAAAGATGTTGATAGATTGTTTAATAGCCTGACAATGTATTATGTTCAAAATGCCAATACAGTAAAGTAAGTTGTCCAATAATACATCAAATATTTTGTCAGCTAAGTACATAAAACAGTGTCTTAGCTCAGTGTGATAGCTTGAGGGTGTGTGTGTACGTGTGTGCATACACAAGATACTAGATATAGTGAGTTAGAGGCCAGCTTGGGTTACAGTACATTTTGTCCAGTGTAAAGCTGCATGGGGCTGTGGGATAGGAGGGAATCTTAGAGATACACATTCTGTCCAATGTAAAGCTGGACAGGCCTGTGGGGTAGGAGGGAATCTTAGAGATACACATTCTGCATCCCTGCATAGGAGGATATATATCTGTTTAGATTAGATTGAGGGGGACTTTGCACACTATCTTAGTCTGATAATAATATTACATAATAACATTTTATCTTTCGTCTCTTATGTGAGGCCTAGGTGATTGATTACAGGTAAACATAGCCCAGTGAACATTATTCTATGAGTGGTAGAAACATTGTTGGTAACTTTATATCTTTCAGAAGTCTCAAAACCTATACACACAGAAGAAAATTATTAAATATAAGTGCTGTGCTTTTGTAGGATAATACCCTCTCTGTGTACCTTGCACTAGTTTGCCACTTTATATACCAGTAAATATAAGTTACAGGGATCCAGACTCTACTCCCATGTACTTATTGATGGTGGAGAAAGTGCATAGACATCAAGGCCATTGTAGGGATGCGTAGAGCAGCGTGAGTGGCTTTGAGGGTGCTGGTCACTAACCCTTCACTGTTTTCCCGCTTAGTTTCCCAGGTATGCTGAGATTGTCCACTTGACATTACCAGATGGCACAAAAAGAAGTGGGCAAGTTCTAGAAGTTAGTGGCTCCAAAGCAGTGGTTCAGGTGAGCATCACTCAAAACCATTGAGGCATTTCCTAATCAAAAACACATAGTTCCATGACAGGATGGTGATGAGAAGCCACATTTACTGAACATTGGATGCTATCAAATGATACCTAACTCGGTTCTTTTGGTTTTCTTCCTTAAAATTCCTACGTTTTAATGTTATTCTATTATAGAGAAAGAGGTTTCTCAACATGTACCCCCAAAATATTCTAGAGCAGTGGTAGGTAAAATTTGTAAAAGTAAGCAGATGGTTTTGGGGGGGGGTTGTTGTTGTTGTTGTTGTTGTTGTTGTTGTTGTTGCTTTTATATTTAAAAGATGACCAGAAGTCCTTAAAGTTTTTTTTCTTTTTCATTGTTTTTTTCTTTTAATCATCCTTTTTACGCATAAATGACATCCCATCCTCAGCTCCTTGTGATATTTGACCCTGCAGGCAGGACCCTTGGTCTAGTAAGTGTCCCTGACCTAAGCTTCTTTTGCCCTTCTAACTGATCTGTTTGTTGGTAGGTATTTGAAGGGACATCTGGTATAGATGCCAAGAAAACATCCTGTGAGTTCACTGGAGATATCCTCCGAACACCGGTGTCTGAGGATATGCTTGGTAAGTTCTGCACACAGTTCTGTTTTCTTTTAAACATACTTATTTAGAATCTAGAAGCATATAAACACGGATTGGGAGGGCTGGGTTCACTCTCTTCTGTCTTGTTGCTGTCGTATAGGTCGAGTGTTCAACGGATCGGGAAAGCCCATCGACCGAGGTCCTGTGGTGCTGGCTGAGGACTTCCTTGACATCATGGGTGGGTAGGGGCAGTAGATGGGGTCAGCGTTGGGGGGAAGTAACTCTGTCTGCAGGGAGCCTTGCCGGAGACAGAATAGTTTAAAGTAGATCTATAGAGACAGAGAAATTCTTTGTTGTAGTTCTGACCTTATAGTTATTTCTACTTGAATCCGTGACCAGCGTGCAGATATACTAACATTTTCCCCTTTCTGGAATACATCAGGCCAGCCAATCAACCCTCAGTGTCGGATCTACCCAGAAGAGATGATTCAGACGGGCATTTCTGCCATCGATGGCATGAACAGTATTGCTAGGGGACAGAAAATCCCCATTTTTTCTGCTGCTGGTTTACCACACAACGAGGTGAGAGCTGATGGACTTGCTGTGCGTGTCATGGGGAGAGTATGCGCGCCAGCTTACCTAGCATGGAGTGACATTTTAGTCACCTCATTCAGGCTACTAATTAAGGTATTTAAGAGTCAAGAATAAATTATTTTGTTGTCAGGATATGATTTTCAGTTTCCATTCTTACAGATTGCAGCTCAGATCTGTCGCCAGGCTGGTTTGGTAAAGAAATCCAAAGATGTAGTGGACTATAGCGAAGAGAACTTTGCCATTGTGTTTGCTGCTATGGGAGTAAGTATGGTATTGTGTTTGGGAATAACATAAAATTAACTGTTATTAGAAAGAGATGGTAAACTATACATAATCCACTTTATTCTTAGAGACTTTGCATCTTGGCATTTTAAGCAAAATTTAGGCAGATTTAGCATGTAGCTGAAACCTAATAATACTTTGCATGCCAAAGTGCTTTATTATGACTTACATTTAAAAAAGAAAAAAATGGATGCTTGAAACATAAATATATATATATATATGTGTATACACATGTATGTATATACATATGCATATATATACATGTACACACACGTAAATATCTGTGTTAGGTTATATTAAATATATTAGGTTATATTAAAGATATACTTATGTTATATTAAAGGCAGGTTTATTGGGAAGCTGCATTCTGGGAATTCACTGGCCCCAAAGATTAAGGCCAGGGAGTTGCCATGGTAGGGCAGGAGAGGAGAAAAAGAGAAAGGTTTGTGCACACATGCAGAGAAAGAAGAGGAGGAGAGAAAAGAGAGAGAAAGGGAACTTGAATTTTTAAAAGAGAACAATTTAGATTCTTAGCTTGGTCTTCGTCAGAAGTAGATGTTGAGAATCTCCTTTGCAATGCACTGATGAAGTCACTGGTGTTTAGGTGAACATGGAAACAGCCCGGTTCTTCAAGTCTGACTTTGAAGAGAATGGCTCAATGGACAATGTCTGCCTTTTTTTGAATCTGGCTAATGACCCAACGTAAGTAAAACTTGTTTCTCTTTGAGTAACTGCCTATAGAGGTATCTTTAAAGTAATGGTTTCCTCTCCTCTGTGCACTAAGAATGTCAAAAGGAGACTGCTGCTGCTTCCAGAATCGTTTTGGTTATGGCTTATGAGTGACCTGGGACTTGTCTTCCCTTTCAGCATTGAGAGGATCATCACTCCTCGCCTGGCTTTGACCACAGCGGAGTTTCTGGCTTACCAGTGTGAGAAGCATGTCCTGGTCATCCTGACAGATATGAGTTCTTACGCTGAAGCACTTCGAGAGGTAACTTTTTCTTCCTTTATTTTTTTCTCAAACAAAATATGTCAAGTTGTAGGGTTTTCTTGATCTTTTGTAAGTTTCTGTTTTTCTTTAATCATATTTTGAGCTTGTTACTGATTGATTCATCAAAACAGATAGTACAGGTTTTTTTTGTCTCTGTCAACTTGGAAATAGTAGAGGCTGAGATTAAAATTAATAGACAGCAGCTTATCACACTGTCCCTGACCCAAGGGCTGAAGAGTTAAGAAGGCACCACAAGCTGGTGGTAGTGTTATATTCCCAGGAGCTTCTAACCACACTATGTATTCACCCTTTTCAAGTTCCTAATTAAAAAAAAATTATGTGTACATTTTTGTGTGTCTGAGTGTACGTATGTGCGCACAGAGGCCAGAAGATGGCATCGATTGCCTGGAAGTGGATGGTTGTGAGGAACCCAGTGTGGGTGCCTGAAATTGAACCCAGGACCTCAGCAAATGCTCTCAACCTGCTGAGCCATCTCTCTAGCCTCTTGGGTCTCTGTTTCTAATTAAAAATACTAGGAACTTGTCTTAAAATACCCTAAAGCACAGAAGTTTACACCAAGTTCCTAGTGTTCTTAATAAGTTAACTCTTGAGTACATGAAAAGAGGGAACCTGCTCTCTAATGACCTGAATTTTAAAGTCCCCAAGGTCATTACCACATTGTCACAGTGTGTACGTTGACTCTGTGAAAGACTGGAGTCTTCCCTTTATTGAAGCAGATCCACACCTCTGTTAAGGAAAACAAAAATGAGCTAAGAGAAAGATTTTTTTTAAAGATTTATTTATTTTATGTGTATTAGTACACTGTAGCTGTACAGATGGCCGTGAGCCATCATGTGGCTGCTGGGAATTGAACTCAGGACCTCTCCTTGCTCCGGCCCCACTCCTTCTGGCCCCACTCGTTCCAGTGTAATACACTATAGCTGTCTTCAGACACACTAGAAGAGGGCGTCAAATCTCATTAAGGATGGTTGTGAGCCACCATATGATTGCTGCGATCCGAACTCAGGACCTTTAGAAAAGCAGTCTGTGCTCTTACCCACTGAGCCATCTCACCAGCCCCAAGAAAGATATTTTTAAAGATACACAATTTACAAACCTAGGTTTACTTCATGTTAGATTCAGTAGCATCCAAGTGTTCTTACAGGTTCTATGACAGCTCTATTGTGCATCGATGAACACAGGTCTATGGTACAAACTTTGAGTAACAGGGCAAGATCCTACATTGGTAATCCTCTGAGGTTCTTTTTTTTTTTTTTTTGATTTTTTTTTTTTAAAGATTTATTTATTTATTATATGTTAAGTACACTGTAGCTGTCCTCAGACGCACCAGAAGAGGGCATCAGATCTCATTACGGGTGGTTGTGAGCCACCATGTGGTTGCTGGGATTTGAACTCATGACCTTCTGAAGAGCAGTCGGTGCTCTTCCCCACTGAGCCATCTCACCAGCCCTCTCTGAGGTTCTTTAGATGGTGGAGTCATGCAAGTGCCTATTCTCATATGCATGTCACTAAGGAAGACCTTTAATTATATTTTGTGTGGTGGAGCAGGTGCCCAGTCTAGCCTTGAAAACTTACTGTGTAGCTGAAATTGACCTTAAACTTCTATCTCCCTGCCTCGTCAAATGCTGGGATTCTCAACCTATGCCACTGGGTAAACTTTCTTGTTTGGCTGTTGTTTAGATCTGACTGACTAATATATGAGTGTAACAAGTGATTGGTTCTTGGGACAGTTTTACATAAAAATGGATTGTTTTGCAACATGACATAGTTAATGAATTGGAATTTTAGGTTTTGAAATTAACTCTACTTGACTGGGTCTCAGTGTGGTCCAGGGTTGTCTATGAGCGTACAGAAACCTCCTGCCTTAGCCTTCTCAGTGCTGGGATTACAGGTGTATACCACCACACTCAACTAAATTTCTTTCACAGAATTTATTTATCCACGTAGTGTTTATTATTGTCGCCCATTATTTTATTTATTCACTTAGTTGTTCATTTTTAAACACAGAAGTGAGGCCTCATGAAAAGAGCAGAGTTTTTTTGGTTTCCCGAAACTTCAAAGATTACTCTCCATTCAGAGTTGAGAAAAGTATAGTCCAGGGCTGGAGAGATGGCCCAGCCCTTAAAGGCTAGGCTCACAACCAAAAGTATAAGAGGAAAGTGTAGTCCTTAGCAACCTAAAACAGAGGAAATGAGCGTGTGAATAGAATCTGAGAGTGCGTCAGCCCTTCCAGCCCAACGAGTTTCTGATTCACTTTCATTTTCAGCATTCTTGCTTTACAAACATGTAAGTTAATACTTTGTTGGGCATATTCAAGCAAACCTTCTAACCAGACTTTTTCTTACTCTGACATGTCAAGACATTGACATTCTCCTTCTTTGGTTTGTTTTCAGGTTTCAGCTGCCAGGGAAGAGGTTCCTGGTCGGCGAGGCTTCCCAGGCTACATGTATACCGATTTAGCCACGATCTATGAACGTGCTGGTCGAGTAGAAGGTAGAAATGGCTCTATTACCCAAATCCCTATTCTCACCATGCCCAATGATGGTAAGTTGTGTCTTTGATTGTACTAGACTTAATCATTGTAAGGGTGTCCTATTTGTGAGCGTGTGTGTATACGTGCTAGTATTTATTTATTCATGTGTATGGGGCCAGGGGAAGTGCTTCCCACAGTGTCAGAGAACAGCTTGGCCTGAGTTCTCCCCTGTTCTGTAGGTCCTAGAGAACCCAGGTAATCCATTTCAGGTAAAGATTATTTCTAGTTGTCCTTACTGCTTTTTGTAAGAAAAGCAATTTTCTTCATAATTTGAATTTTAAGTTTTCATTTATGAGTATTAATTGAATGTCTGCTGTTTTCAGAGCACTATTTTAGTTATGAAGAATTTGTTTCTACTTAACATAAGCTACTTGGATTTTCTTGCGAGCCAGTCATAGTTATAGTAAATAGTTAAACTTGCAGTGGAGAACATAGATGTAAAGGCCGCAGACTTCTGAGATGTTTACTCCAGCTTGAGTACAAAGCAGCTTGCGTTTCCTGGGCTGCGTAAGGCCACAGTGCAGCCAGGCTGAGTGTGCTCAGGTGGGGCTCTGCAGAACTCCTTGACCGTCGGCCCTTTTGTTTATATTTTATTTTTAAAATATAAACATGTTTTTAGAAGACAAGTCACTGTAGTAGCATGTTGGGAGTGCTTTGTAAATCCTCTCTGGTCTGAGCCTCACCATGCTGCTGAGGCTCAGGGAAGTAGAGTGGTTGGTTCGGTTCAGAAGTCTGGATTCGCAACCCACACAGCAGTTCTGCTGCATTGCTTGTGGCATAGACATGGCAGCAGCCATCGTCATCCATGGGTGAGACGCACACTACGTGGCATGGTCCTTGGGTGCTGCCTGAGCGGCACTGCCAGGCCTGTGCACACTACATTTGCATAAAGCTTTGTGCTTAAGGTGGAACTTTGTGTTTTAACAAGAAACCCAGTTTACTTCAAAGTGTGCAACACATGTTGGACCTACTGTAACTGAACAAATGAAATGGCCATTTAATATGGTAACTGCGAGGAACATTGCCCTATATTTAAATTCAAATTGATTAAAATGAAATTTGAAATTAAGTCCTTTGGTTTCATTAGCCACACTCAGATGTTCAGCAGCCATGTTTAGCAAATGCTGCTCTGTCCTGCTTCGGTATCTGTTGCTATGACAGAAACGCACCTTAGAGAAGAAGGGGTATGTTTCAGTTTATAATTCCAGATTACAGCCTGTCATGTAAGCAAGTCAAGGTGGGAGCTTTAACCAGCTAGTCACTTCACATCCATGGTTAAGAGCAGAGAAGTCTGAATGCTCGGTCTCTTCTCACTGTTCCATACATAGGTCAGAACACCTGCCTATGGAATGGCTTCATCCATCGTAGAGCATCTTCATATTAACTAATTTAATTAAGATAATTCTGGTCTGGAGAGATGGCTCAGCATTTAAGAGCACTGACTGCTCTTCCAGAGGTCTTAAGTTCAATTCCCAGCAACCACATGGTGGCTCACAACCATCTGTAATGGGATCTGATGTCCTCTTCTGGCCTGCGGGTGTATATGCAACAGAGCGCTCATACATTAAATAAATAAAATTTAAAAAGAAAAAGATAATTCCCTACAGATATGCTCACAGATGAAACCAAGCAAGATACCTTTCCCAGGTTGTATTCAGCTGACAAAGTTCACCATCACACTGCTGTGCTAGACAGCACAAAGTCATCCTTACAGACAGAGGTGAGAGATGTTCTTTAATGCCTTCTGTCTTCCTCCGACAGATATCACTCATCCCATCCCTGACTTGACTGGGTATATTACTGAGGGCCAGATCTATGTGGACAGACAGCTGCACAACAGACAGGTATTGGCTCTTGAGCAGTGCCGCGCACTGGGCGTGAAGGAAGCTGCTCGGCATCGCTCGGCGTCACTCTCTGCTGGCTTGGTTTGCTCTTTAGGACTATTCTACTTAGAAAGTGTCTGCTTAAGTTGTCTTAATGTGGCTGTAAAAATGTCATTTCTATAAGCTAAAATCTCACAGTAAGCAGAGTCAGAACTAAAAATGACCATTTTTATTTATTTGCCTTTAAATGGGATCAGTTGTCTCAAGGAACTTTTCCTTTTTTGCAGGGAATTCTGTGCTAAAAGTGCATACTGTATGGCATGATCTGAAAAAAACCTGGGTTTTGTTGGCTTTGCATCAGATTTCTAAAATCATCTTTTAGGGGAAATTATTATAATGTTTTTACTTTGCGTCTGAGGCTTTGGTCCATGCAGAAGACTCTAGGTGGGCGCGGTAAACTGTAGATTTCCAACAGCGTTGTGCTCTCTGTATCCCACGCTCTTGGCTCTAATTCTCAAAGGAAACACTGTGTCCCAGGTATTTCTCACTACTACTTCTTGCATAGAAGAGAAGATACCAGAGCTCACCTGGGAAAGGATGCCTGTAAATGGATGATGTGATATGAGGGACACGGGTGACTTTAAATGTTTCTGTACAGTAAAGCCTGCCATTTACGTAGGTTCTTTTCTTTCTGTTCTACCCCAGATTTACCCTCCTATTAATGTGCTACCCTCGCTCTCTCGGTTAATGAAGTCAGCTATTGGAGAAGGAATGACCAGAAAGGATCATGCTGATGTGTCTAACCAGTTGGTACGTGTGCTTTTCTAAGGATGAGGTCTGAAAGACCGCCTTTCTCTGGGTGTTCTCCTGCTGCCTTACCCATAACTCTTCTTTCTGTCACTCTTCTTTTCTTCCCATACAAGTAGAATTTCAGTGTTGGTTTGCTTGGAAAAAGAACTCTCTGGAATGAAACAGCCCCCCCCTTTTTTTTTTCTTTTTTTTTCTGCTAATCAAGGTTAAAATACCAAGCTTGGGGGCTGCAGAGGTGACTCAGTTCTTAAAAGCATTTCGTTTTCTTGCAGAAGGACAGACATGATGGCTTACAACCTTTTGTAACTCCAGGTCTAGAGGGACTGACACCTTCTGACCTTGGAGGTCACCAGACATGTAGTGGTTAAACATAAATACATACATGCAAAAAACTCATGCATATAAAGTAAAATCTTTGAAAAATAAAACTAACCAACCTACTAGGTTTGGGCAGGACACACCAGAATCCCAGTAGTCCAGAGGCTGAGGCAGAAGAATTAAAATTGGAAGTTAGCCTGGCCCTCATAGTGACACACTATGTGACACACACTATCACAGAAACAAAACAAAACAAAACAAAGCACAGTACTAGCAACAAGAAAATTACCAAGCTTGTGACTCATTTCCAATATTATATGTAGTTTTTAAATTTGTTTTACTGGATATTCTATCCCTATTTATTCATCTGTTTATTTATTGTTATTGGCGTTATACTTGCATGAATATCTGTGCACTATATAATCCCAAGACCAGAGAAGGTTTGGGATCCCCTGGACCTAGAGTTCCTGAGGCTGGTTAGCTGCCATGTGGATATTGGGAATCGAATCTCGTTCCTGGGTCCTCTAGAAGAACAGCCAATGTTCTTAACCTCTGAGCCATCTTTCCAGCCCACAGCTCTTAAATTAAAAAGGAAAAAAAAAGGTGGCAACTTGGCTTAATGGCTAAAGGCACTTGTCACCAAGTCTCACAGTTCAATCTCAAGTACCCTCATAAAAAAAGTACAGAATCAGTTCCTCCAAATTGTTCTCTGACTCCCACACATGCCATGGCACATCATACTCACAAATAAAAAAGTACTTATTTAATGTGTTCCCATGCGCATTAAATAAATAAATGTGATAAAATTTTAAGCACGAAAATAAAAACAAAAAGCAGTATGTTCTTTTAAATGCTGATTTCAGATTCTGCATGGATACTATCACATATTTGCTATGTAACATATTAAGCAGCCAACAGGACACTGACACTTACAGTTGTGTGTATTCTTTGAAGTCTTTAATGTCATCAAACTTAAAGAAAAATATCTGACTCTCCAATAGAAATGGGAAGCCTGTGAAATGATGGGCATTTTAAAGAAACCCACAGAGATTTCTCTTTGGCTTCTGTATCTGTTTTCTATCCATCATAAATTCGTTGGCAGTATGAGAAAGTCTATTTCTGCAGTGATGGAAATGAAATGTCTGTGCATTGCATGCCTGAAGGCCTCTTTTTGAGGGAGACTCTAATAACATGAACACTTGTGGGAGCTTTCTGCAGCAGGCCACATCTGTATCCTGGCTGTTGACATGTGCCTCTCTCCTCTTCAGTATGCATGCTATGCTATCGGCAAGGATGTGCAAGCCATGAAAGCTGTGGTGGGAGAAGAAGCCCTGACCTCAGATGACCTTCTTTACTTGGAATTTCTGCAGAAGTTTGAGAAAAACTTCATTACTCAGGGTAAGATGATTCCCTTCAAACAAAATGTCTCAGAACTGTTCTGTGCTTCCTGCAAATCTGTCTGTCCTTACCTTTTCCCCCTATCCCTCTGCCTTCTGAACATCTGCAGGGAATCTCTAATTGTATTTCAGAAGGCCCAACAACATTTGATGCTCTTTTTTTTTTTCTTCCTAAGCTGAGGGCTCTATGTGACCGTCACCTGTCTCTCCGCTCCACCTGCTATAAGCATGTCTTTTTGTACGGTCTCATCTCTAAGGTCCAGGACTAGAATGAGCCTTTTCCCCAGCTGCCCCCCTCATGGCCTGCCCTCTGTCCCCTCTCTGCTCTTTGTGCTCACTCTCTGTGTCTCATGCAGTCGGTTTTCTCAGTTGCTGTGACTCAACTCTGAGTGCTGCCTCTCAGATTACTCCTGCCTAGGATTCTATTGACAGTCCCTCCATTGTGGAACCTGGCTCTGCCACTGCCACCACATCACAGGGCTGGATAGGAGCAGAGCCAACCAGGATCCGAGGGGAAGTGTAGGCTGTGCCACGAGTACCTGACGCAGGCACAACGGCCCCTTGCCCTGTCATCTCCTCCATTTTAGGTGGTTTAGGTTTGGATGGGTTGGTTTTGTTTTGAGAATCTGATGTATGTGTACAATAAGATGATACATATCTACCATCTCAGTTCCAATTCTCCTCTAACTCCTCCTGTATAATATATTCCCCAATCTGTCCCACTTTCTTTATGTCTTTTTGTTGGTGGTGGTGGGTAGTAACTCACTAGTCCAGTTGACTGGGCAGCAGTCTTAGCCTTATTTATTCTCTGGTGATCAGGTAATTACTCATAGTGTTCTTGCTCTATTTTGTATTCTCACTACAATATTTTATACAGGAGTTCTCAAACTTTAATTTGCTTCTGAATCAACCAATCCTCTTAAGAATGCTAATTTTGACTCAATAGACAGGTGGGGCAAGAGATTGGGGTTCCTGGGTGAGAGCAATCTGAGGTTTGAGACCCTCACTCAAAGCCTGGCTCTATCATGCTTGGCCACTGGGCTCAGCTTTCCCTGACTCTCAACAGCTTGGGAGTAACTATTAATAATTTTATTAGTTGTTTCTCTCCTTCCATGGTGTGTGGATTATTGCTATTTGGCTCGGTCTCGCTCTTGCTCCTCCTGACGCTTAGAAATATGTACACCACTCTTAACATCAGTGGGTAAGAGTGTGCTTCTTTGCAATAATACCTCGAGTGAGACATTGGGATTTGTGAGCTCTTTTACCTGGGTTGCATCTACTTGTGTTCATTATTGATATTGAAGTCCTCTCAGATATGCAATAGCTTAGTTATTTGAGGGTTATAGGTGGGACCAACTAGGCAGGTGTTTAACCACTGAGCTCTACACCATTGATCTTGTTTTCTTTCTCTCTTTCTTTCTTTCTTTCTTTCTTTTTTTATTTGGTTAGGGGTTTTTTTGTTTTGTTTTTATGCAGAACCTTAAAAATATAGCTAAGTTGTCTAGAGAAAGGAACCCAGAACTACAGCCACTCTTAATTATGTGGTTAAAGATTTTTCTTTTTGAAGGGGATATTTAATTCTGCTGTATTAAATATAATGATTTGGTTGGCCTATAATTTCAGCACTTAAGCGCTTAAGTTTGAGGCTAGCCTGGGCCACTCAATGAGACCATGTCTCAAAATTAAGTTTTGAAAACCACTGGCCTGCAGTATAGTGTGCTTTCTGGCATTTAAGGCTTTCTCAGACTCTACGTGGATTCCTGAACCCTAGCTTTTTCTCCCGTGCCCTGTGTCCCACAGTCCACTTTTTGCTGTCCTTTGAACAGAATGCTAGATTAGTTTGAGCAAAATGGGTCTATAGTTTGCATTGTTTAAGGACCGTATCTGTCTCTGTCCTCTTCATCCCCCCATGCCAACCTACACGCTGCTCCGTAGACCTCTCCTCACCTCTGATCTCTGTCCTAACCCATGTTTTCTTTCCTGTATTCTATGCCTACCCTGCTTGCTAGTCCATAGACAGAGTGCTCA
Source organism: Mastomys coucha (assembly GCF_008632895.1). Classification (NCBI taxonomy): domain Eukaryota; kingdom Metazoa; phylum Chordata; class Mammalia; order Rodentia; family Muridae; genus Mastomys; species Mastomys coucha. Next base: position 208,071,005 of record NW_022196905.1, read on the forward strand.
GTAGCACAGGGCCATTGGAAGTGCTCTGCCATTAATTCAGTATTAATATTTTTAGGTCCCTATGAAAACCGAACTGTCTATGAGACTTTGGACATTGGCTGGCAGTTGCTTCGAATCTTCCCCAAAGAAATGCTGAAGAGAATCCCTCAGAGCACCCTGAGCGAGTTTTACCCTCGAGACTCTGCAAAGCACTAGCTGCTGCTGTGTGCGTGGCGTGACCCTCTTGTGAAGTACTGGTTCTGTTTCCTGATTCCTTCTGCACTCCTCCATCCCACCTGTGTGTGGGAGTTTACCTGTTACCCTGTAATTAAAAACAAAGGCTAGGTAACTATTGTGCCAGTGTTCAACGTTTAAACTGCTAACAGATTGAGAGAGCCCTGCGCAGAAAACCTCACAGTCAGTGCTTTCTTTAAAGTAGCTGAGGGGTGAAGTTTGCTTCCTGATGTATCTATTTGTACATATAGTGGAGAGCTAGTTGCTAATAATGTCTTGTTTGGGTCTCCCAAACCCTACCTCTCAACTCCCTTAAGAGTATCACTGTTTTGAAGTTAAAATGCTTCAGTCTCAAATTTAGGGGCAAGGTGGAGACTGGAAGAATTCTCCTTTCAGAAGAACCACGAGGCTCTCGGCTGAGCCTCCCTCTGGAGTGCTAGTGTACCTGTGGGTCTGTCCTCTGCTCTATGCAGATGGGTTTTACTGTCTGCTTGTGTTTGCTTATGAAAAGAGTTTTGTTCTGCCAGTGCTGTGAGTTGGGAATTGCTGTGTGGCGGCTTTCTCTCTGAGGCCCACACAGAATCAGGCAACATCGTACGGCCTGCATGCTCCTGCAGTGGCGGCATGCCTTGTGCTGATGCTCCCCACTGAGAATTGAGACCTGGAAAAGGCTGGGGCACAATTAAGAAAACCCTCCATGCCGTCTTCATCTTGATGTGTGTATGGTGGTTTAGGCTTCTGCGTTGTCCTCTAGATCCTGAGGGGGCGTGAAGAGGCCTTGCCTTAGGTTTGTGGATGCTTTAAACTTTTCAGTCTCCAGGCTTTCTGACTCAGCTCTACCTTTTCTGGGTGATCTTGTGGCACATGTAGCAATGTTTCTTTCATTCCTGTCCCTTCCTGGCTTGAGCTCTTAGCTGTATTCTGTGTGCCTCTGCCATGTCTGCTGTTTGGGTCTCTGTGCTGTGTGTTCTCAGGTGCAGCCATAACTTCCCCACTCTGTGCATTCCACCTTCCAGTTGTTTTTCTCTGAGGGGATGGGGGGGATCAGCATGATTATATTTTAATGTAGGAAATGTGACATCTCGTTATAAATGAAAATAAATGTTAAATTAAATGGAAGTTACCTGAAATGACTCTGCGTTTTCTCTTGAGAGGAACAGCAGCAAGCAGGTGGTTGGGTAACTTGAGTGTGGTCTTCATGAGTGTGGACCTTGAGTGTGGTCTTCGTGAGTGTGGACTATGAGTGTGGACCTTGAGTGTGGTCTTCGTGAGTGTGGACTGTGTTGGTGTGTGAGGAATGTGAGTGTGCTTCGTACTCCGTCCTAAAGACTTGAAGGGGGCGTCTGTGTGTCCAGCTGCAGTGTCCACTGCATTACTCAGGCTGCAGTTATTAGCAAACCTTTATCAAGACAGATAAAGGGCTGGGCAGTGGTGGTGCACGCCTTTAATCCCAGCACTTGGTAGGCAGAGGCAGGCGGATTTCTGAGTTCGAGGCC
>NW_022196905.1:208072857-208087023 GCF_008632895.1 Mastomys coucha
AGAGAGAGAGAGAGAGAGAGAGAGAGAGAGAGAAAGGGGCTGGAGAGATGGCTTGGTGGTTAAGAGCACTTGGCTTTTTTTCCTAAACAATTTCCTAAGATCAATTCCCAACAACCACCTGGTGACTCACATCCATCTGTAATGGATTTGATTCCCTCTTCTGGTGTGTGTGGAAACAGAGTGTGTGTGTGTGTGTGTGTGTGTGTGTGTGTTGAATGAATAAATCTTTTTTAAAAAACAGAACCACCCTTCTGCAGCATTTAGGGCTACATTAAATAACACTCCTGCTAGTTTGTTAGTTTTTTAGTAAAAACATTCTGTATGGACTCTTCAGACAGCTGACGGCTGCTCAGTGGATTGTGTTTATGAGTGAAAGACCATCTGTAGATGAACGTCACCGGTGCCTCACCATGTGCTGCTTGCCTGTGAGAGTGAGTAGGTTGAAGTGGTTTCTGTCCTCAGGGCGATCTGCTCTTGAAGTCTTCCTTGGCTGGATGGAGGGCAGGTAAGTCAGGTCAGTGCACGAGGGTCCAGTAGGAAGATGACATCAAGAACAGTGTGGTATAGTGGGTAGGTCTGGCAGAGCATGCGTGAAGTCCAGGCATCCAAGGTCATATTCAGATGCTCGAGGTCAAGACTAACGTACTGGACTATACTGTCTTTTAAAAAAATATATGCACAAAGGCAATACTTAAGGGAATTCTTTTTATGCAGAAGAGCATTAAATATAAGGAAATGGTTTTACTTGCTGGTGTTTTTCATTTATTTAAAATAAAAATGGCATTCCATACCATAGCCTATGTGGTTTTATACCAAACTGTTTTTCCAGTTCAGGGTTAAACACCTTCCTCATACTCAGGGAGCCAGTGTTGCCCCTCTTGTACCCTCATGACTCATGTTTGGGAACAGTGAGAAATCTCTTCCAGTCAGTCACTCACCAGGAATTGTTGAGTCCTCCTGACCAGTCAGGCACACTTCCTGTTTGCAAACATCTGACCAGTACCCCTAAGGTCAGAGGCCCAGGTGAACAGGACTAGCTGGTATGCAATAGTCCGACTGTCACCAGCCTGGGTTGGAACATGTGTGCCTCTGTGTTCAGTTCACCATAATAAATAACATACATGCCACTACTTTCCTCCAAAAGATTCCGTCTTCCTACTGGTAGAGCATTTAGTAAACTGAGTGAGTAAATCTCTTGGGTTTCAAGAAGCAATGGCTTTGTTCCATATCAACATTTTTTTCCTTTGACACTCATTGTCAAAGAATGGCAGAGCAAGTACTGGAGGCTAGCCCTTTACACAGTCCGGTGTCCTTCCCATTGTTCTGTGTCTCCCTCTAGCATCCTCTCTTTAAGTACCTGTGAGTTCCCAGGACTCTAGAGTCTGGGATTTTTAGTTCTGAAGTCCCAGAACTTTAGTAGGAGGCATAGGTGGTGTGAGTGTGCACCAGCCATTGGTAGTCGAGAGTCACCAGTTGGTAGTCTGGAGTTCACATTGGTTTGCTTGTGAGGTGAAGAAGGCGGATTCTGGCATTTGACCTATATCCTTAGCCACAAGAACTGTTAGACAGATGTTCATTTTGGTTAGATGAGCTGACCTAATTATGCCACTGACTGACTGACCCACACAGGACACTGATCTCTAAGTATATACATTTACCAGAGTAACCCTGGCTCTCCTAGTGCCAAAGGCATATACCTCAAAGTGCATATCCTTGCCTGCAGCTCTATTCACTTCCACAGAGCAGCACAGGCCACACACACAGCTCTAGCGAAGCCAGGCCCAGCTCTTGGCTGGGCACACTGGCTCACAGAACCAGATGGTGCCTTCTGTCAAGCTCTGCATCAGCTGAAGGCTCTAAGGAGCCTGCTTTACCTAATTAAAGGAAGATGATTCCGTGGGTAAGTCCTGTGCATAGTCTTGAAGACCTGAGGTCAAGCTCCCGATCTACAAAGCAGAAGAGAGCAACTCTTAAGAGTGTTCCTCTGGAGCTAGAGAGATGGCTCAGCGGGTAAGAGCACTGACTGTTCTTCCAAAGGTCCTGAGTTCAATTCCCAGCAACTACATGGTGGCTCACAACCATCTGTAATGAGATCTGATGCCCTCTTCTGGTGTGTTTGAAGACAGCTACAGTGTACTACATTTATAAAATAAATCTTAAGTGCTCCTCTGACCACACATGTGCTGTGGTGTACTCCTTCCTGCGGACAGTTTTTCATTCCACTGGTAAAGGAAGCTGTTGCCTCTTCCATCACCGAGCAGAGTTTAAACCCGGGTCTTTCCTTGCATAGGGATCTTCGTAATGTGTTCTTTTCTCTTTGTGTATTTTCTGTAAGCTAAGTGGGATTCTTAGCCCCTGAGGATCCAAGCCTCAGCCATGTGGGTGAGCAGAAGTCCTACAAATACTGAACTTGGGACCAAGCCAGTGTGGCCAGACTGATGCAAGTTGAAATGACTGGAAACCTCACCGTGCTTTGAACTAAGACATTCTGTTCCCTGGTTCTGTTGTGCGTTTCCCAGGACCTAGTCTTTAGCAGCACTCAGGCATATAGCCCTAGCAGTAGACCAATTTCAGTAATGGTTTACTCATCACATACCCATTGTTCAGACAGGCCTTAGAAAGTACAGGTAAGCACAAAGAATTCTGTCAGTACCTCTAAAGATAAAGTTGCACTGAATCATATTTGATAGATGTGAGGAGTCCCATCCATTCACACCCAGTGTGGTGGCACATATCTTTAATCTCAGCACCTGAGAGGTAGGTACAGGCAGACCTGTGAGTTCTAGACAAGCTCGCTCTACAAAGCTAGTTCTAGGAGAGCCAGGGCTGCTGGTAATGCATATCCTTAGAGATCGGTGTCCTGTGTGGTTCAGTCAGTGGCATAATTAGGTAACAGCTCGTCTAACCAAAATGAACCTCTGTCTTGACAGTTCTTCTGACTAAGGAGACATGTCAATGCCAGAAACTTGCCTCGTTAGTATATGTGAGACTCTGGGTTCGACCTCAAAGCAGCAGCTTTTGTTTTGAATTTCATAAGCAATTGCAAGCACAGTTCTGAACACCCATGTTCTTAGCACTCAGGGGGCTTAAAGTCCCACAGAAAAGAAGATGACTAGGAGAAAACATCTCCTTAGCAGTACTACAGAGGTGCTGGCCATCGAACCCGGGGCATGAACTAGCACTGAGCAACCCCTCCAGGACCCTAGGACAGCTTTAAAGGCCTCCTCTAGTGGCTCGACTACTCTGCCTCCCTTTTTGGTCAGGAGGTTCAGCAAACACTTCTTTGGTGTGCGCTGTGTGCTTCCAGTCCTTGTCCCATCAGAGCCACAGAAGCTGCTGGGAGGATGGGAATACCAGGAGACAAGCAAGTCTGGACCCCAAGGGACTGGGTATGAGGTGCAGCTACCTCAGCGAAGTTGAAGAGGTTGCTGACATAGGAAGACTTTTGCCAACAATTTCCTTTCAGGTCCCTTCATGAAAGTAACAGGTTCTGGCTAGCAGTGGCCTACCTTGTCTGGCCAGTGTCTGGGTTCACTTAGGACCAACTCATTCTTCTGCAGTAAGTAGTTTGGGCCTAGGCGAGGCTAGCATTTGGGAGCACAGGACATGTTCGCTGACTTACCGCCTTGTTTGGCTTCACTACAAACATTCAAAACTGGTATGACCTCTGAGGAGCCCTTTCCAGCATCTGTTCTATCCCTGTCTGAGGGCATCCCCATGGGTCATTTAACTCTTCAGTGCCTCGACACCTTGTGGAAATATTCCACAGTTACCCATGCATTTTGCCAGGCACTCTGAACTGTGAAATGCATGTATTAAGCCATGAAGGTATTTAATAAAGGTGCGAGGTTGTGTTCTGGAGGGCATGGGGTAGAGTGTGTTCTGAACCACTGAAGGAGATGTGGGCAGTGAACACCACATACTGTGCAATCCGCCTTTTTACCCACCATGCGGTAGTCTTCAGCATAGGCTTAGAATCTCATGTCCACGGTCCCCAGACGGTGCTGAACCAGTCAATGCTGTAGAAGTCATTGCCTATTTCCCCCAAACATAGCCTGTCCCGGGTAACTGCCACTCTTGTCCCTGTGTGGATTTGCCTGTTCTACTTTAGAATCACAGTATGTTGCTTTCTGTGTCTTACTTCACTAAGGTTCTTAATGTTAAAACATGTCACGCTCCATTTGTTTTTATTTCTGAGTAATATCTAAGTAAATTATGTTGCATATATCCATTCCCTGATTGGTGGGCATTTGAGTCATGTACATTTTTGGATCACCATGAATGAGGTTTACAAAAGTGTGCTTTTTGTAGATGTGTTTCATTTGCCTTGTGAATATATTATATCTAATGTAAAGAACAGAATCTACCTCCTTAAGGGTTAATCCATTGTGGCAGGCCAGGGACCTGACTAGGAACTACCCATATTTAAAATAAGTCCACTTAGTGCTGTTTGCGTGTGTATGGGTGTGGGATCATGGGTAGCCTCCCAAACTAGCCATCTCTGAAGAAAGCTGATTCTCCCTTCTCAAAAGCCATTAATTGCCAATTGTTTCTCAGGTGTCAGTATTTTAAACCCCATTGTAAGAGTTCATACAATAAATTTTCAAACTTGTAACACTTTCTGCATTTCCAGTTTTCACCACAAGGTGTCAATAAACCATGCAGGAGAGCACTTGAATGCTTGGGCCAGCAGAGGGCCTCTGGTGTACCTCGGAGATTTCCTGAGTGAAATTCTCCTATAATTTCCTTTCTTTTCCTTCCCTTGCTCTCATTCCTCCCAGGTCTGTCTTTGTAGCCTCAACTGTTGCACACCAAAAACCTCACCAAGGCTTCTTCCCCTAGGGTTGGAGAGCAATGGCTGGAGTGGGTGCTTACTGTGAGCCTGGTAGTAATCTAAAGGCTTACAGAGACCACTGGGTTTCATTAACCCAGGGAGTTCTGGGACCAGCCATGAGTTAGCCTGGTGAGGAAACTGCACGTGGAGAGTTATCCGAAGAGCAGTTTCCACTGAGCTTTTGCTGCATGCCCAGGGGTGAAGCCTCAGCTGTCTTCCCCCTTCATGTCATGGGAAATCCCTGGGCTTTAACGATTCCCATAAGGATGCCTTTTATCCTTGGCATCACATAACAAAACCCAGTGGCTGCCCTTGCATCTTTTGTCAAGTGGAAGACAAACAGGTGGGAAACCTGACCATTCCTGGAGGACTCTATTCCAAGACACCAAAGGATGCCTGAAACTGGTATGGCACCCTGTGCTTCCTCAGGGACCTTCACTTTGTGCACTTTCCGGCGCTCGGTGGAGCCAGGAGCTTAGCCCAGGTGGGGATCCTCTGTGAAGAGACAAAACTGAAGAGGGGAAAGGACATGGGGCAAGACGAGGTCTTGGGAAAGAGTGGGGTTCCTTTCTGTAATAGCATAGACCTACCCTGACTTTAGTTACGCTGAGGCCACAAGCTGCCGGCCTCTCCTCTGGATCTATTGACACTTGTTGCTAACAGCAGGGTGATTAGGTAAAGGATTTATTGCCATCTCTCCCTTCTCCGTCCAGGCTGCCAGAAGCCTCTGTGACTGGGCTGGTTAACTCTGAGCCAGAGAGGAAGGAAAGGAAAAGAATTAAAAATCTTTATACAGGCAGGTATGCACAGACACATTCATACACCCACACTCTGGCTGGGCCGGATAGTCTGTCTCAGTCAACTCCACAAAGTATTAATGCATGCTTATATTCATACACATATACCTACACATGTATACAGACATGTACATATGGATGGATGGACAGACGGACAGACGGCTAGGGCAGAGGCCCCCAAGCCAAACCATGCAACCAACAACTTTCTTTTCTCTGGCCCTTTTATATCTTCTTAGACAAAAAGTTCTTTAGAAAATTACCTCAGAGATAAACTGTTCCGTAAAATGGGAGTTACAGAAGGAGGTTGCTATGAAGTTCAAAGCGGTGTTTCCTTCTGCAAGCTTGCTAAGAAGTTCAAAGCAACAGTTTTTACACAGCCCTGCCTTATCATAGTGCACACCTGTGCCTTTATCCTTGAACCTAAATGTTTTTCCTTGAACACACATTTGTCCCCAGCCTATTCCTCCTTTTAGTGTGATTATGAAAGCTCGTTATACTTATGCAGCCTTTACTTACTATTATGAGGAGTGGGGACAGTCTAGTCTCTATTACATCTTTCTAGCAAAGCAACTAAGACCATCTCTTAAAACTTTCTTCTTAAAATTATTGGAATCAAATCTGAAATCTATAGACTCATTAATCTGTCGAAATAGCATTAATTCATGAAAGTTCATCTTTATGTTGATCTGCAGGAGATCTGACAAATAGGGTGGGCTAATGCCCAGGGATTGTGATATTAATTTAATAACGACAAGAAAGGCCTATCAGCTACAAGGAGCAATCCTGAGCTGAAGTCTCTTTGGGACCTTGCTATCAAGCTCACCCATCGCAGACCATGCCAAAAACAACAACAACAACAACAACAACAAAAATGGTGGGCCACCTCCAGAAAGGCCACCTGCTAACCTTGGAGATGGCTCCTGACTTAGTAACTTATCCCAGTTACTGGCATGATTACTCTTGTGCTTTGAGTGTGTGTGTGTGTGTGTGTGTGTTCTATACTAAGTGTTTTCTTAGGGCAAACCTTTCAGCAGACAGCAGACCCATATTTTATAGAAGGAAAAATGGATAACTGGACCCAAGCCCCAGAAGCAGAGATGCACACTGCGGTTATATCTCTGCTCTATCGACTTCGCAAGCTCTGGCTGGCTTTTGGAGCAGACCCCTTCAGTCTGGGGTGTTGGTTTGGGCGTCTCGTTTAAAAATAAAAAATATGATGATGACGATAATAATACCTCTGGGGGTTGAGGTTAGACTGAAGAGGAGCTAGAGCAGCCAGCTTGGACCGCGATGACCACAGTGAGCTAAGCCTCATCACCAAGTCACTCTCGGATCGAAGCCCATCTGCCCCAAACCCGCACCTCTTTCTGAGACCTGCCCAGATGCCCCGGGGCTCTTGTCAGAAGGCTGCGATTAAACAAAGGGCCACGCTCCCTCCCAAAGCCCAGGCAAAGCAGCAGGGGTCGCCGCCGGGACAGCAGGTTTCTAAGCAGATGCAAAAATGGGCCCGCAGCTGCTGCAGAGCACACCAACACTCTGTTTTCTAATTCCCTCTCCCTGCTAAGTGCTGATTACCCGGCTCTGCCTCGGGCTGCGATCCTTCCAACCACCTGACTTTAGCCAGTGGGGCACTCAGAGAACAGAGCAGCTGGCAGGGCGCACTTCCGGCAAGGACCTAGCGGGGCAGCAGATGCGAGGCACTGATTATTCCGGGGGCGGGCTGCACTAGGGACCTGCATTTGCACTTCAAAGGGGTCTGGCCCCAGTGCCTCACTCTGGGGACCCAGTCTTGTTCTGGGGGAAATCAAGTCGCTTTGAATGAGTTACCCACCCCCTTCCTAACAGGGGGCGGGTTTAAACAACCCCTAGAAGTTAATGCCCACTGGCTAGACATCCCCAGGGACCCTCCCCTGTCTAGCAGCTCTTCTCTTTACAGTCTGTTTCCATCTGGACATTTACAGAGTCACAGCGGACCTATCCATCTCACACTTTTTTTCTTTCCTGGCAATCATAGAGCTCCTTCTGCGTCTGGCCCTCAGGTGCTATGAATAAAGATGGGTACCCACAAGCCTGCCTCGGTCTTGAGCCTTTCAACATCCCTTATTAGAGTTTGGACTCTATGTGCCCCTCGCCCAAGATATGCTGATGTCCTAATCCCTAAGTACGTCTGAAGTGTGGCCTTATTTGACAATAAGGTCATTTTGGATGTGATTGGTTAAGATAAAGAGGCCACAACCATGTGACCTGAAGCCAGGACAGAGTTTGCAGCATTGTAACCTCAAGGGAAGAGGCAGCTGGTGATCTGAAGAGAGGAAAGATCCTCTCACCCCCATGCCCCAGCACCTTTATGAGGGAGTGTGACCCTACCAAGACCTTTAATCTTGGATTCCTGGAAGCTACAATCGAGAGAGATTGGCAGGGCGGCCTAGTTTGTGTTACATATGGTGGCCTGGGGAGAAATAGGTCCCTGAAAAGTAACTAAGTAGCTTGTTTACTTCACTGAAATGGAACCAAGGGTGGGACTGCCTGGTCTCCCTGCCCCTAGAGAGCTAAGGGCTGTGTCTGCACGCCCATTTCTTGGCAATTTCTAGTACCTCGCTGTAAAATAACTCTACCAGGGTGTTGGAGTAACAAGGCCTGATTCTCCCTCCTCTACCCCATCCCCTCCATCCACCCCCAACCCGGTCCACACACACAATGGAGCTTCCAGTAATTAAGGTGGACCAGGGCCCTGAAGCCAGGTAATGAAATGGAGAGGAGCCGAGGCTGGAGCGGGCTCCCCTCCTCCACGCTGCTCCTGAAGTGTATTCACGCTCCCCTTCCTCTGAGCAGTAGTGGGTGGGGGAGTGGGTGTTATAATTACATGTATTTGTGTCTTCTTAGCCAGACAGCTAACTCGGAGGACAGACTTCTGGAGCTCGTTCCCCCCCACTGCCTCACCTCAGCAAATACCAATGTAATTTGGGGGCCTCTTGAATTGGCTAGGGTTTGAAAATTCAAAGACAACCAGCAGCACAAAAGGAATGAGATACAGCCAGAACTGGGTTCTTCCTTATGGCTGTGACTCCTGTAGGAACAGACCCTGCTGTCAGCTTGGTCTCCACTTCGGAAAACACACCCTCTTTAGAAGCTCCTGCCACATAGGTTCCCCATATCCTTGTGGCCTCAGCTGGGAGGATCTTATAACGCTTGTGCTGTGACACAGCAAAAAAAAAAAAAAAAAAAAAAAAAAAAGCAGTGATCAAAATAGAAGACTTTGGGAACCCAAGGATATGTTAATGTCTCCAGCTCCACTCCCGGCCTCCGGTCTTCCGACTTCCTAAGCTGCTTTCTCAGTTGCTGGGATTCTCCTTGCAGGGATGGAACACAAATTTTGGAGGGTCCTAAATCCTGGCCCCACCCTCTGCCAGCTAGCTGGCAACATGGCTGGTATTGTTACCAGAGGGTTTAGAGTACAATCCTGAGCCCTGGCAGCCCCAACAAGTAACACTGGGCATCTCCTCCCAATCCATCCAGTGAAGAGAAAAGCAACAATATCGGAAAGCTGAGAAAGGAGGTTTATTCACTGTGGTCACGCTGGGAAGAACAAGCAAAGGAGTCAATGACCTCCAAGTCTGCCCTTTAGCTTATTACTGTTGTGTTTTATAAAAAAGATAGAGAAGGAAGGGATATGTTTATTAGAGGTGTGGTAAGGTGTGGGGGAAGGGGGTGCCTCTGCAGGCCCATACTGAGGCATCTCTTCCCCCAGAGGTACCAGCCACAGACGATATAGTATAGAATAGAGTTTATTCAGGGGATGGGGAGGGGAGTTGAGAGGGTACTAGGAGCAGGGGGGGTGGGAATGGGAAGAGAAAGGGTAAGGAGAGGGAGCAAGAGAGTAAGAGAGTGAGGAGGGGGCAAGCAGCCCCCTTTATACTGAGTCAGGCGCACCTGGCTGTTGCCAGGTAACTGTGGGGCAGAGCCTAGACTAAATGCCAACAATTACTGTGAGGTTTAGATTGAAATAAAAGGTAAGAGGTGCGTCTAATTAAGGAATCTTGGTCAGAGTGACCAACTCCTCAGCCAGCAGCCTGAGGAGGCTCATTTTAGAGACCCCACTTAGACAAGACTGTATCTTGGTTTTGCTGTAGAAAAGAATGTCAGGATGAGCCAGTGTGAAGCTCATTTCAAGTTTCCTGACTGCATTTTTTTTTTTTTGGTTTTTTGTTTTGTTTTGTTTTTGTTTGTGTGTTTTTGTTTTTGTTTTCAAGACAGGGTTTCTCTGTGTAGCCCTGGCTGTCCTGGAACTCACTCTGTAGACCAGGCTGGCCTGGAACTCAGAAATCTGCCTGCATCTGCCTCCCAAGTGCTGGGATTAAAGGCGTGCCCTGAATGCATTTTTAATGCATTTATGTTGGAAGCCCGGGTTGGGGGGGGGGGTTGTTTATAGAAAAAGGAGGCTGTCCAGGTGGTGGTGGCACACCTTTAATCCCCGGCACTTGGGAGGCAGAGGCAGGCAGATTTCTTAGTTCGAGGCCAGGCTGGACTATAGAGCGAGTTCCAGGACAGCCAAGGCTATACAGAGAAACCCTGTCTTGAAAAAACAAAAAGAAAAAAGAAAAAAGAAAAAAAAAGAGGAGGCTGGAAGAATGAGGTGGACACAGTGTGGATGTGGCTTATCAGCATCCTAGTGATGACAAGATGCAGGATTGTGGCCGACTTTGGTTCCTGAGAGATCCTGCCCTCCTTTATCTCTATTTTTCAGAATTGAGAAACATGTACCTTAGGATGTCTGGAATTGGACTATAATCTGACAAAATAAAACCAGGAGCCCCTGGATTGCACAAGGGAGTTCGGGCATGTCCTTTTTCAGTGAAGGGGTTTCTGGTGCAGTCTGGAAGATTGCAGGTTTACAGAGGGGGAAGGGAGGAGAGCCTTAAGCAAATATTGATTATGCTTGAATTCTTGTTTCTCAATGGGAGGGAGCTTCAACTAGACTGTGAACTTCCTTTCCTGTCCCATAATTTCCCATCTTCATTTTCTGCTCAGCCCTATATTAGCTTACTCTCTGTTGCTATGATAAACACCATAACTACAGCAACTTGGGGAAGAAAGGGTTCATTTAAGCTTATACTTCCAGCTCCTGATCCATCACTGTGGGAAATTAGGGCATGCCTCAAGGCATGGACAGAAGCAGGAGCCAGGAGAAAAGCTACCTACTGGCTGACTAGGTTTCCTATATAGCCAGGCCCACCTGGTTAGTAATCGGTGTGGATGTGTATATATGTGTGAGTGTACATGTGTATAGAGTCTAGATGTGTATATGTATGTAGCTATACATGTGTGTAGGCATGGATGTATAGCTATGTGAGGGTAGATATAAGGGGGCCTCAGTGTGCTCCACCGTGTCTGCCCAGGAAGCTGACCTAGCATGTACTTAGCCAGAGCCACTAGGATCTCTGCCCTAGACAGAATGGGCTGGGGAGCACAAGCCAGTTGGACCATCTCAAAAGACTTTGAGAAAACCCCTTGAAACATAAGGGTCCAGCTCCCTACACACAAGGTCACAGCGACCTGGCAGCTTCTTGCCAAACCAGCCTCTTAGAGCCTAGCTGTCTGTGAAGGCCACCCCAGGCAGTCACTGGCAGAAGAAGAATCTGTTTCCCAGCTCTTGTGCTTTTCAGAGCATCCTGAAAAAGGCCTGAGGCGTATGTATACATCCACATGAGTAAGCACATATAAGATCACACATCTATGCCCACAGTCATAAACATGTGTGTACCTCTACATGCATATGTATGTACCCCCACGTTCGTATGTATACATCCACAATGACACAAATATACATGAATATACACACACATATGTGTCCATACCTATGCACATCTATATTCACATACATATATACACATTTTCATTGCACCTACATATATAGGCATCCATACAGGAGCAAACACATAGGCATTCACACACAATGGAGACATCCATACTGATTCTCACACACTTGCATGTCTACACCTATACACACACCTATGTGGTGGTTTGAGTAACTTACGCACTTAGGTCCCTGTTGGTGGGGGTTGGGAGGTTTCATCTTGGGGAAGGAAGCACATGGCTGGGGACAAGGATTTGAGAGTTTCGTGACTTGGGCCATTTTGATCTCTCTGTGTTGTACCTGTGCTTTAAAATGTGTTCTCTGAGACTGCTCCTTCAGACACAATGCCTACAGCCAGCCCGCTTCCAGGCTACCTACCCCTGCTGTCAAGGACTTTAACCCTCTGCAATCCTAAATCCAAATAAACTCTCTCATGAGTCACTGAGGTCATGTGCTTTATCAGAGCACAGAGAAGCCACTGATCCACATACCTACATTCAACACTCTACACACACACTAAAATAACTGCCTCATCTTCTACTCCAATTTTCTTTCTTTTCTTTTCTTTTTTTTTTTTTTTTTTTTTTTTTTTTTTTTTTTTTTGATTTTTGAGACAGGGTTTCTCTGTATAGCCCTGGCTGTCCTGGAACTCACTGTGTAGACCAGGCTGGCCTCGAACTCGAACTCAGAAATCCGCCTACCTCTGCCTCCTAAGTGCTGGGACTAAAGGCGTGCACCACCACTGCCCGGCTCTACTCCAATTTTCAACATTAATTTAAGACAGCGTCATATGTGTATATATGTGCACATGAGGTGTCTGTGTACAAGGAGTGATTTGAAAACAGGGTTTTCTTCTTTCTCATGTGACTATGTCCTTGGCAATCCACACGAAGGAACAACCCTGCCCATCTAGGACACATCAAAGCTGTCCTGTGGAACTGTGCCCAAGACTTCACTTCCTTAGTGACCAGATGGCTGGGAATAGAAGCAGGCTTTGGACTGTGGACCTGACGTGGTTTTCTCTGTAACTCCTGTCTCTCTGTGATGCCAGCCCCCATTCAGACTTGGCCAGTTGGCATGGATGTAGCCCCTTCTGCTTGCTAAGTTGGTCTTTGGGGCCTAGCCAGGTGGGCGCCAGAGCCAACATTTTCCTGGAAAGCATTTGCTTCCACAAGGTAGGAGGGCTGGGAGCTGCCTGACAATGCTGTTGGGGTTGCTGGTGGATGAGGTGCTCCATCCACAATGAGCCTGCTCTTCCCTGACTGCAGAGTTGGGGCTTGGACAGATAGCCTCAAGGTTCCTCCTTCTTCGTGTGGTAGCTTATACCTCCAGGATGGCGAAGATGAAAAGCCCAGCAGGACAGGTCAAGATCCTAGCCCTGGTGTGGTGTTTGTCCAGACTCTGAAGACCACTGCGGGTGAGTATGGGGGAGGGGTGGAGGAAAACGAAGTGACCTTGACCTTCTGCTTCCCTCCTTCCCTGCAAGGGAGCAGGCCTGCACCACAGGACTGGATCTAGAAGATCATCACCTGACCTTGACTAGGAAAACTGACAGAGGACCCAAAAGCAAGTGAGAAACTTGGCTATCCCCCAGCCTCAGCCTGAAGGCAGTCATCATTTCTTTTGGTGACAGAGACACCCCCCTCCCACCCCCTCCACCCCCTACTTCCCCCCTACCCCCCCCCTCCAGCCCCCTGTTAGCATTCCTTCTGGGCTCTGCCCCACAGTTACCAGACAATAGCCAGGTATGCCTGACTACTATAAAAGGGCTTCTTACCCCCTCCTCTCTCTCCTTCTCTCTTGCTCTCTTATCCCTCTCTTCCTCCTCTGTCCCTTCTCTCCCCATTCCCCTCCCATTCCCTTCCTCTCTCTCTCTCTCTCTCTCTCTTTCTGTCTCTACTATCTCCTCAATTCCCCTCCACATGCCCTAAATAAACTCTATTTCTATATCCATTGTATGGCTGGTACCTCAGGGGGAAGGGATGCCTTAGCATGGGCCCCGCAGAGGCACCCCCTCCCTCTCTCTCATACTGCACCTCCATCAAACATATCCCAGGCCTCTGGTTCGTTTTTGTTTTTGTTTTTGTTTTTATAAAACACAACACCACCTGCTGAGCTCAAGAGTTCCTGCCTGGAACAAAAGGACTCCTGGACTAGGAACTCTTGGCTGTATATTCCACTTTATGTGAACCTGTAGCCCAGGAGGCTGTCATCTGAGTGACAAGCCAGGCAGGCACATTGCCCTGTTACTTTTTGGAATGAAGAATTTGAGTTGTGTCACCTGCTACTGATTACAAATTCTGCCATGACAACCTCTACCCTGACCCTATCCCAATCCTCCCTAGACAGAAAGCCACCAAGGAGAACTCTTAAAATTGTAATAAGAAAGCTAGGGGCTGGAGAGATGGCTCAGTGGTTAAGAGCACCGAAGGTCCTGAGTCAAATCCCAGATATGTAATGAGATCTGATGTCCTCTTCTGGTGTGTCTGAAGACAACTACAGTGTACTTACATGTGTAGCTCTCCACAACTGAGGGCTTCTGAAAGGGATGTGGGTAGAGAAAGACTCAGTTTTCCTTAAAGGGAAAACTAAGAGTTTGACCATGATCCAGTGAGTATATGGACAACACAAATTGGACTGGTTTTTCCCTTTTTCTTATTCTCCTTTTTTGGGGGGGGGGG
>NW_022196905.1:208087204-208088939 GCF_008632895.1 Mastomys coucha
TACTCAGGCTTAACTCTGTGTGTATGTGTGTGTGTGTGTACGCGCGCGTGCGTGTGCAGGTGGGCATGCTCAAGCTTAACCCTGTGTATGTGTGTGTGGGGGGGGGCGTGCTCAGGCTTAACTATGTGTATGTGTGTGTGTATGTGTGTGTGTGTGTGCATGCTCAGGCTGGCACTCCGTGACAGAGCTGGAAGATCAGAGCAGGGAGGGAAGCTGCTCAGTGTGTGCTAGGAGAAGGTATTTATGGTCTCCTTTTTGGGACTCGGGGTCACAGGCTGCTCCACTACATACACCCCCACCTCCCCAAGCAAATCCCTCTTTGTTCCTTTCTTCTTCCACCTGTGCCCTCTTACCCAGAGCCTTACCCACAACTCTTCTAGAATTGAGAGCAGAGGAGAAAAAAAAAAAAACTACTGCAAGGTGCTGGAGATCAGAACAGCTGTTCTCACCGGGCAGGGCTTCAGCAGGACCTGAAACAGTGATGCTAAACCAATGAATGCTTATGCTAACACTCAGTGGTGTCGGTGATAACATACCACATTTAACCGTCCAACCACCCTCTGAGTCACAAAGAGGTTAAGTAACTTACGTCACTGCTCAGCAGCACCAGGGGAGTCTGCAGGTGTCCTTAGCCATCCCACATTCTGCAGTTAACCACTGCACCATGCTGTGAGGTTCAGAGATGAGGCCAGGATTGAAGGGCAGATGGGGTTCCTTTGGATGGTGATTAGAGAAAGATCCCTCAGGATTGGTTAAACTTCTCTCAGGGAACCTTATGAACCTGTGGCTGTCTGCTGAGCCATATGCGAGACCCAGAAAACAGGGAGACTTGTGAAGACTGCCGAGAGGACTGACCTGATCGGCGGGAGCCATTGGAGGTTTTGAGAAGAGGCTTGATGGAAGGACTTTGGGGAGCACACACCTGTTAGCAGGCATGGGTTAATGGGATAGAATGGGGACGGAGAGCAAGTAGAGTCAGTCATGGGGTCAAGGTGACCTGGTCTACGGTTAGCCAGCCTTTTGGACCTTAAAACCTGTCAAACATCTGCTGCTATCCGGGCCTTGGTTCTGTAGCTACTAAAGACGGATGGCTATACTTCAAAGTGTCTAGGATTTCTGGAATGTCCTCTGACTCCCTGATAGGCTCAGATTGGCCACCCGATGTAGGGAGAGGAAGGGGTGAGCTTTAAGGAATGGGCTGGCCTTGCAGGATACAGGATCTGATTGGGTAGGGCAGGTGAGAGAGTGATGGGTCAGCTGTGGCTTGCTTCCAAAGCACAAGGCGAGGCTAGTAGAACAGAGATGTGCGGGAAGTATGGATCATACAACAGGCCGAACAAACTTCTGCCTAGTGTGGCTAATGCCTCCCCCAAGCAAACAATAGCAGCAATATGTACGGGTGAATTCCTTGAAGCCCAACATTTCCTTGTCAAATTATCCAATGAAGGCTGGCGTAAATCCCCGCGCGCTAGAGCACTTGCCTAGTGTGTGCAAGGCCCGGGGTTTCAGCCCCAGTGCTGAGGTTTTGTTTTTTGTTTTTGTTTTGTTTTGTTTTTTAAATTTATCTAGAAAGAGGCAAAGGAGCTATGTGGTCGACTTTAGCTTCTCTGCAAGGATCACACCACATCACCAAACTTCCACTTTCGTGCATGGAAGTGCTTTCCAATGAAGGGGAGAAGGCTTGTTTTAGATGGAAGGCAGGGGAGGTTATAGGTTACCCAGGTGGAGACCCGGG
>NW_022196905.1:208088949-208100210 GCF_008632895.1 Mastomys coucha
GGGGGGGATAGCGGCCCAGGGCACAGCTGTCAGAGGAGAACTGCAGGTTCCCTCACTGGGAAGGTGTCTAGGGAGGCTCTGAGGCAAGAGAGCCTTAAGAGAAAGGACTTGAGGGGAGATCCAAGCTGAGATTTTTCTTTTTCTGTACCAATGGCCTTGCCACATCCCCTTCAGACACACCACTGTCTACGCAGCCAGCAGGTACCACCCTGCTCATGACCCTAGGAAAGCCTGTTTGCTTGTAGAATGTAAACTCCCTAAGAAGAAAGGATTCTTTTGCTGGGTTGTTTCTTTGAGACAGGGTCTCTTATATCATCCTCTACTGTAGAGCAGGCTGACCTCGAACTCCAGCTGAGAGTGCTGGGAATGGTGGCACACATCTTTGATCCCAGCACTCAGGAAGGAGAAACAGGTGACCCTTGGGCTGGGGAGAAACTTGGGGCAGCACGGCCTTCCAGAATTAACAGAATAAAGACTGCTGAGGAGGTTCAGGGAGGATCGCGGACTGCTGGGCCTCCCTCCTCGCACATGGTGTGCACAGACTTTAAGACAGTCGGATAAAAATATCTGCTGCGACTGCGAGCTGTCTGCACCGCCCGGTGCAGGCTGAGGACTGGGTGGCTTGCTGTCACAAGTGTTCTCTCGTTCCTCCTTCCCCCTCTCTCTCTCTTGTTTGGCTCAGAATGGGATGAGGAGGTGGTGTGGGGAGAGAAAGTGCTCCCCACTTTGCTGTCTCTCTGCAGCGAGGCAACCTCGGCGGAGTTCTGCTCTTGTATATGAAAATAAATAAATCTTTTTTTTTTAAAAAAGTTTTTTAAGTGTCATGGTTCTGGGGGTCAGGAGGCTGACAGGGTCTCTAAAGGCATCCCTGAGGCGCGGCATATAGCTTTGGCTGGTCCTGGGTGGTTCTAGCTGTGATGCCCAGATAAGTTCTTGCACCAGCAGAATAAGAGGTTTCTGACGCGGCAACCCAAGGCTCCCAAGAATGTTAAAGTGGAAGCTGCCAAGACTTTTTTGAGCTTATGCTAAAGTTGGCAGCTTGGCTCTCCTGCCTAATCCCCCTGGGCCTGCCCCCAGTGAAGAGGAGGGACAAGTCATCCAGTGTCATGTTCGGGCAGGGCTATGATGAATAGCACAGTCCTAGCTGGGGCTAGGGAGAGATCCTGGCCTCCTTCTCTAACAGCAGCCTTTACTGACCTTCCCTTCCCCAGAGGCATGGTTTTATGCCTATAGGCCTTTAATTCTCTTTGTGTATCCCTCTCTCTTCTGTTACCATAGTGGCTATCTTTGGGGTTTAGGATTTGAACTCAAAACAGGGAATGCCCATCAAAGTGAACTGGGGAGTGAGTGTGTGTATGTAGGGGGATGGGGTGGGGAGGGGGATGGGGCTTAGTTAGTACCAGGCAGGCAGGACAGATGGTGGCTGCACTAACAGCACTCTCACCTAGGGGCCTGGAGGAGTGACAATAGTTATTCTAGTCCCTTGCCAAAAAGCCATATGCACTGAGCCGAAGGCTGACCAGGAGGCTAGCAGCTGGTGGAGAGAGGAGGGGAGAGGCTGGGGTTGGGAAGGGGCATGCTTTTGAAGTCACAGGCCCCTGGTCTCCTCCCTCCTTCCTCTGGGTCAGCCCAGAGGCTGACCATGTCACAAGTTAAGATCACCAGACTGGTGAAGGAAGGCAGGGTTCCCCAGGTCACAGAGCTGCCTTCCTTAAGGGTTCTAAGTGAGGAGCACCCCAGCTGGCACAAAGGGACACTGGCTTTCTGGTTCCAAAGGGAGAGACCACCAGGAGCTGCCTGGCCTATCACAGCAGAGGAGCAGAGGCTAGCTTGAGGAGACAAAAGTGACTGTGGAGAAATGGCATTCTTTATTCATAAATAAAAACATAAAATTAGCAGAAATAGTTTACAGAGCCAACAAAGAACTTCAAAAAATAAAACAGAATGAAGCCATCAAGAGCAAAGCAAACCAGAAACAAGGAAGAGAAAAATAACTATGTACTTCATCTTCCAAACACCAGTCCATCCGAAGCCAGCCTCTGCCGAGGGCTCCAGGAGTAAAAATGGAAAGTAGTCTCCACTGAGGGGCACCGTGGCCTTTTATGTGGCATCTGAGGAGATCTCAGGTCCTAGGGAAACCTCTGGTCCAGCCTGGCTTTCCCTTGGACATCTCTCTTACCTGAGACACAGCACAAGCTGGAGCCAGGGACGAGAAGATCAGCAAGTGTCTCTCAGAGGAGTGATGCCAAGCCTCCCCAAAAGTTACCATGCTAAAGCTCAAGTGTACCGAGAGAGGACGAAATCGAGCAAGGAGGTGCCCCGCAGGAGTCTGGATCCTACAAGGCCCTTCCTTGTGAGGTGACACGAGCTGCTGCTCTTCCTTCAGAGAGCAGCAACCTTCTGGAACCACACACCTCTGGGAAGCCATATGGATCTGAGAGACAAAGCATGGCAGGCTACTTGTCTACCCTTGAACCCACACACCCGAGTCACTGTTCCATCTAGCCATCCAACATGGGCACGGACCACAAAGAGTGAGGATGCTTGAGGACAGAAAAGGGAAGAAAGCACACGCGAAGGAAGGCAAGGAAGGATATGAGGTTATTATAGCACAGTTGCCTCTTGGAGCTACCTTGGGACCTCAGGCTGACAGCAGTCTTGGGATGGGATCTGCCATCTTAAAGGTTGAACAATTCCCAGGCAGAGGTCTCAAAGATGACCATGGCAGGGCTACTGGGCAGTGATGTGGGCAGAACCCCCTGTGAGTGGAAGGCACCCTGCACAGATACAGAGCACAGGCCTGAGGCCTCAGGCTTGGCATCTGCTTCTTCCCAGGCAAGGACTCCGCAGCATAGCAGTGGACTTCTGGCTGTTCTTTCAGAGGAAGGAGTCCTTCAATCTAGGGAGAGGCAGTTAACCCCTATCTTTCTTTCCCTCTGTTGGACATTCTCAACAGGAAGGACTTAAACAAGGCACAGACTGGTACACAACAAAGAACTGAGGGCCATGGACTTTTAAAACTGGGCTGTGACCTGTGCTCGATAGAGGGTACGACCCTGCAAGTTGTGGGGGAGTCATCTTTGGCCTGAAGATTCCAGGTTTAAGTGAGCATGTGACTATGGGCAATGGTAGACCAGAGAATAGTGTGCCGCTGAGAGTCAGTAGCAGGAGAGGGGCAACCTAACCCCAAGAACAGAAAGCAGTGCCACCCTACAAGGGAGGCACCTAGCCTGCAGACACTAGGAAGGGAAGAAAGCCCAGAGGAAGACAAGGTCACTAGGGCTGGGATCCACCCAGGGACTCTTAAGGACCAGCATTAGGGAGGTAGAGCACTGTTTGGTTCCTGAACTAACCAAGCACGCAGACCCTCCCTTACATCTCCTATGTCCTGGCTCCTGCCCACCAGGCAAGCACATGGCTCAGGAATCCAGCAAGGGCTGGGTGCCCTACCAACAACAGCTGTGGTAAGGGCCAAAAATAGAATATGGAGCAGCTTGGCTGCCTGCTTGATCTGGCTTGCTTTGGAAAACACAAAATGGAAGGGGGAAGGCGAGAGAAGATAATTCCTTCAACCAAGCAACTGCACTTCCCTCTGCCCCTAGATCTGGATATTTTCAAAAGACAAGGCCAGGCTCCCGCAGGCTCACACGCTGCTTTCTAGACTGAATTCTTACAACATGGGGTGCCACCACATGGAGGGAGGAGAGTGGGTGGCTTGGGATATTTATAAGGCTCTTTGTATGAGCCCTGTATCCCTCCTACCTGGAATGCAGCCTATTGGTACACTAGTGACACATCCCAACCTATGGAGACTGAAGATTCTATGAGGGGAAAAGATGCTGCTGATGTGGGCCACAGATAAGGGAGGCTAATGCCCAGCTCCCATGTACACTATCTAAGTGGATGGCTATTCAGGATCCAAGCGAGAGCCTGGTGCTTGGGAGAGAAAAACATTCCATATTGGCTGCTGAGGAGGATCCCCTGGCACAGCTGGGAATCTATGTCTCATGTCATTTCCCTGGACCCCACCTGGGACCCCAATGTCTATGGCTTTAAAAAGAGTGACCCCTGAGGTCAAAGGGGCTATGCAGCTCCTTTTAGACTCAACTCCCTGTCTGCTTTGGTTCTCTCCCTTCACCTCCCACCTGGACCTTGTGAGACCTATGAAGGGTCTATAATGCCGGACTGTCCATCCACCCCTTCCTCCCATGATTTGCTGGCTCAACTATGTGGCACACAACCCCTCCACCTCCACAGACAGAAGAACAGACTGTAGTGTAGACAGGGTCCAAGGCTTCTTTCTGGTTACACATGGCTTCTTTCTATTCCCAAGGGCATCCCAATATGCCCAGGGGACCGTGGGGAGTTTAGGGATAACGGGGAAAATGTTTCTGTCCTTGGGTGGCCACTTGGCCTGTATGGCAGTTGCTCCCTTTCCTGATGGAGTGTCTTTCTCACTACTTTGCATGAGACCAAAGTTGAGAGAGCCTCAACCTGCACATAGAGCCCTCTGAGCACATCTCTAGGAGAGCTTGGCATCCGCAGGTCAAGGTCTTCTAAGCAGCAGGGTTAGTTAGGCTGAAAAAGGCAGGAGGGGAGGAAAGGCTATGTGGTGACCCCTCCCCACCGTCTGGGCCCCAGAGGTGGCTTCTCTCAGAGGGGCTCAAAATGTCTCTTTGAACAGGCTCAGCCCTCCCTGCTTTCTGGAGTCTAGTCCCCAGCCCTCCATCCTTAGGCAGCGCCTCAGATCTCAGTGGCTATGATGTCCTCGTAGGGAATGTCAGCTCCCTCCAGGTCAATTTCAAAGGGCTCCCCTCCAACATCGCCACGGGCCAGCTGCTGCAGGGCCTTCTCTAGACGCTGGTTGCGCTGGTACATGGCCAAGTAGCTCTGCTGCAGCTGCTTCTGGTACTGGATCACTTTCTCCTTCTCTTCCTTCCACACCAACCGCTCATGCTGGAATCCCGAGGACATCTGGTCATGGCCTTGCCTCTCCTCCTTCAGCTCGGCCCGCAGCCGATCCAGCTCGCGCTGCAGAGCAGGGATGTCCTCTGAGAAAGTGAGCCCAACCCCTGGAGGCCCCAGGGGTGCGGGATGCAGGGCAGCCTGGGCCCGCAGCTCCAGCAGCTCCTGCTCCAGAAGGTTCACCTTCTCTCTCAGCAGTTCCGCCTCATTCTTCTTGCGCTGCAGTTCGTTCTCACAGACCTCCAGCTCCAGCCCCTTGGTGCGCAGGGCACTCTCCAGGTCCTGTGTCTTCAGCTCCATTCCATCCAGCTTGCCCCGGGTGTCCTTCAGCTGCGCTTTCAGACTGAGGATCTCACTGGCCTTAGTGTTCACCTCCATTTGGGACTCTTTGAGCTGTTGCTTCAGAAGAGAGATCTCGCCTGACTTCTGGCACACCTGCCAAGGGTGGGGTGAGAAAGGGCGAGAATCAGTGCCAGAAATGATTGGCACTATCCAAACCAAGATGACATCAACCATTTCCTAAAGGGTTCGGGCTGCTCCTGACAAGCAAGACACCTCAAAAACACAGTTCTTTTGCATGTAGACAACCTGTTTTTCTTGCATGCATCTCCAAGTGCCTCTCTCATGTCTAGTTCAGGCTTCACATGCCAGTCTGTACCCAAACCCAAGGTTATATGCAACTCAATAATCACCTGCTTACTCTATCCACTGCTCCCAGCTCCACCACCTACCTTTAACACCAGGCAGGGAGACTGGCTTCAGGGGGCAAACACCCAAACCTCACCCCTGCATTCATCTCTGGGGTAGGACCATTTCACCTTGTCCTATTGTACCCCAAAAGCTAGCCAGACAACCTGGCCCACAGATCATGGCCAGTATCCATCTGCCAAACAGATGGACTGTGGTCGTCCTCCCTTCCTGGTTTCTCCACCACTTCAACATCTCTTGGCCAACAAAGTTGGGCCAGAGTTGGGTCATCATTGTGTCTCTAGGGCCTAAGCATTATTTGGGGTCATGATATGGATTGGAGTGGTAGTACACACCAGCCTATACATATCAAGCCTGTCTCAGATACCACCACCCACTTCTGACTAAAAAAGAAAGAAAGCATGAAAAAAAAGAAAAAAGTTTTGTTTTGTTTTGTTTTTTAACAAAGTGCATGCCTAGTATATGCATGAAGCCCTAGGTTGGATCCCCATCATAAACCAAAAGAGAAAAAGAAGAAAAGAGGAAGAAGGAGGAGAAGGAGAAGGGGGGGAAGGAGGAGGAAGAAGAGGAGGAAGAAGAGGAGGATGAGGAGAAGAGGAAGAGGAGGAGGAGGAGGAGGAGAAGAGGAGGAGGAGGAAGAGGAGGAGGAGGAGGAGGAAGAAGAAGAAGAAGAGGAGGAGGAGGAGGAGGAGGAGGAGGAGGAAGAGGAGGAGGAGGAAGAAAGATGGGCTGGAGAGATGGCTCAGTGGTTAAGAGCACTGATTGCTCTGTCTGAGTTCAAATTCCAGCAACCACATGGTGGCTCACAACCATCTGTAATGAGATCTGATGCCCTCTTCTGGTGTGTCTGAAGACAGTTACAATGCACTTATAATAAATAAATAAATAAATAAATAAATAAATCTTGTAGGAGGAGGAAGAGGAGGAGGAGGAGGAGGAGGAGACAGAGACGATGACCATAAGAACGAAGATGACCACCAGGGGCTTTGTACCTCAGAATGGACTCTTGGCACAAAACTCTGTATTTCCCCTTTTCATCTCCCAGTAAAGCCTCCCCTTTGCTCCTAAGACAGAAGCAGACACTTAGCCTTACCATCATGCATAGCTAGAGCCCAGAACTTCTTGACAAGGCCAAATGCAGATCTTGAATGTCTCTCAAAGCCCAGATGTTAAAGTTCTCCAGTGTGGTAACGCTGAGAGGAAGAGGTAAGAAGAGGTAGTGGAACCTCTAAGATAGGCCTAGTGGAAGGTGTTTAGGTCACTGGCCCCTGAAGGGGGTTGTCGGATTCTGGACCTTTCTTTGTTTTCACCTTTGCTTCCTGCCCATGAGGTGACACTCGCATGGCCACACGCTCCGACCATGATATGTTACTTCATCACAGGCCCGAAGCAACAGGGTCTGTTAGCCAATTGATCATGAAGTGAGACCTCCAATACTGTGAGGCAGAATAAGCTCTTGTTGTAAACTGCATATCTTGTACATTTTGTTACAATGACCAAATAAAAACAACTTGAGTAACACACCGAGCCTACATTAGTTTGGGAGAGGGAGTTAAGACAGAGTTGCATTAAAGCACAGGCTTTGAATGCGGATTGAATCACTTATGAACCAGGGTGACGCAGGCACACATTAGCATGGAGCCAACAAGCAATCAAAAATGTGAACTCTGGGGCTGGTGATGGTGAAATGGCTCACAGGGCAACCACATTTGTCTCCAACTCTGATGAGTTAGTTCCACCTCTGAGACCCACATGGTGGAAAGAAAGAACCACCTTTGAAAAGCTGACATTTGACCCACCACACTTGGGCTGTAGTATGTACATGCCCCTCCCCCAATGAGTAATAAAAATGTGAACTTCTGGTCCATATTCTTATAGTTGAATCTTAGCATCTATATTTTATATGTATAAGATGCTTATAGTCAAATCACTTAACCAGCTGTCATAGCTAATCGGTGTGTCAGTTTCCTTAATTATGAACTGAAAAACTATAATATTCCTACATCTCAATATAATTATAAGGATTAGATGGAAGAACATGGCATTTTTCTAAAGTCCCTGTAACTTAAATGGGCTTATAACAATATTTCTGTCATTACTTATTACCCTTTCATTATTGTTGTTGTTGGTGGTGTTTTGGTTTTTTGTTGTTGTTGTTGTTGTTGTTGTTGTTGTTGTTTTGAGACAGGGTTTCTCTGTATAGCCCTGGCTGTCCTGGAGCTCACTCTGTAGACCAGGCTGGCCTCGAACTCAGAAATCCGCCTGCCTCTGCCCCCAAGTGCTGGGATTAAAGGCGTATGCCACCACACCCGGCTGTTGTTGTTGTTGTTGTTTTGCTTAGTATACTGACTAGCCAAGATGGAAACAAGCTCATGGCAATATCCAGCTTAATTCCAGACTGGACCATAAGGATGAATGACAGAGGCCAATACTCACGACCTATCTCTGAGATGCCCAAAAGGTTCCTTTCTTCACCTTTCTTGTGACTACTTGTCACTTCACAGGGTGAGGACAGGAAGCTCTGAGCAGTCAGGGCTATGGTGCTGACAGTGAGCCACCCCATCCAGACCTGATGCTAATCCATACGAATAGAACAACTGCCATCTGTCCTTTCAGAGAAGCCTCTGGAGTGAATGACAGCACTAATGTACACATGCTCTACCTGTCGGCCTGGGCCACAGGAGTGTGGGTGTGGGTGTGGGTATGCTACTCAGGGAAAAAAGATGCTCTCCTACTAGCAGGATACTCGTGGGGACCCTGACTGCTCTCCAGCTAGGCCAGACTCACATGAGTCATTCCAAAGACTGAAGGGCTGAGGAACTACATCAGTGATGGAGTGCATCGCTAGCAGGTGTGAGGCCCTAGGTTTAACCCCTAGTATCAAACAAAACAGAACAGCAAAAACCTGTCCCCAAAATGTGACGGGGTGTCTGTCCTTTCTCTTCCTCCCCTGTGTTTAAATCTCAGCCGACCAAGTAGAATCTCCACTCATGTCTCAGCACAGAAAGACAATTCCGCTGGGCGGTGGTGGCACACGCCTTTAATCCCTGCACTTGGGAGGCAGAGGCAGCCAGATTTCTGAGTTCAAGGCCAACCTAGTCTACAGAGTGAGTTCCAGGGCAGCCAGGGCTACACAGAGAAACCCTGTCTAGAAAAAAAAGAAAAAGAAATAAGAAAAGAGAAAAAGAAGGAAAGAAAGAGAGAAAGAAAGAAAGGAAGGAAGGAAGGAAGAAAGAGAGGCAATTCCATCACTGAGACCTACTACTAATGGCCATAGTTAGGACTCTTTCCCCCAAAGCACCAAATAGACCTAATCCTTCTCTCGGGTCCTCGGACCAGGCAAACACAGGTGTCTCCCATAATCGAGGTCAGCCCTTAGGTAGCCTGGCTGAGCTCCCTTGTCTGGGTTTTTTGTTTCCCCACCAAAGACTAGGCTACTATGATCAATGGCTGAGGGCCATGAGGATGATATGATGATGGAACGAGTGAGAAACACAGAGCTGACTCAAAGCATCCCCATGCTAGCTCACTCGGAAGTCCCGTCCTTGGTCATAAAGCTTCTCTTTGGCAGCACTGGCCTGAGTACTCAGTGGGGTTTTTTTTGTTTTGTTTTGTTTTGTTTTGCCAGCACGGATGTGGTGGATATCAGCAAAGCGCCTACAGGACTTTCCCTCCCATCGTCTTACCTCCCATTGGGTCTCTTCCAGAGCAGGGGCGAAGTTGGTTTTCTCCCGCTCGTAGGACCTCAGCTTGGTCTCCAGCAGGTCCTGCTCCTTCATAAGGCTCTCTAGCTCCTGCCTTAGCTGCCGTTTCTCCTGCTGCAGCTGCAACACCTGCAGCTGGAGCACCTGCTGCGTGCGCTGGCTCTTCTGGGAGGCTGGCTTCAGCTTGCTCTTAGGTTCCAGGCACTCCAGTTCGTCTCTAGTCCGCCGCGGCCGCTCCTCGAAGGTCTGGCCGGAGGCAAACTCCTTCTCATCGAAACTGCGCTGCAGCTTCTGAAGCGCAGTCTCCCTCTGCAGCAGCTTCTGCTCCAGCTCCTGGATGGTGCACTCATCCGTGGAGAGTGGGGAACGCACACACGAGGAGCCCTTATCTACCTTGCCTGGGTGAGGCAGCTTGCTGCCCCCGTCGGAGAAGGACAGGGCCTTCAGGCTCATCATATTACTGTCCTGAAGGATGATGCCTTGCGTGATGTTGTGAGCTGAACCCCCAAAACGGCTGGTAGGCCCCACGGGGGTGACCAGAGGATCCAGCTGGTAGCTGCTGGTGGTGCTATGCGTGGGCAGGCTAGACATGGAGTTCCGGCCTGAGTCAGACAGTGCCCCGGAGCACAGGCCTGGCTTCAGCTCTTGCTCCTTGGGCTTATCCGGAGGCATGGGATGAAGCTGGTGGTTGTTGCTCTCAGGTGAAGAGTGGAGGATGGCTCCTGACCGTGGCAGCACAGGCTTGAAGGCAGTGGGCCTCACTGCCCCTTTGTCTGAACTCTGGGGAAGCAAAGGACCACACAGACCTGAGTGTCTCTTCCACATTCACTTTACCTTTTCTCCCTGTGGGTGCCCGCGGGCGACCCTCATGAGCCTACCTGAGCTTGGAACCCAAGGGAAACCCTTCTTGGCTGATAGCAAACCGTGTCAGTTGCTCTGGACTGGCGGAGTAGAGAGTGCCTCTCTGGTGTACATGTGAGTATGTGTGTCTATACATGTGTGTATACACACATGCCACAGAAAACACATGGAGATGAGAATGACTTACAGGAGTCCTCTCTTTCCACCATGTAGAAGTTGGGTTGTCCGGCTTTCGGGCCCTTGGTCCACCATTCTTAAGAAACCCTCTGAGGGAGCTGGAGGCAGTGGTGATGAGCATTAGCTGCTCTCCAGAGAGCCTAGATGCAACTCTCCACATTCACATGGTGGCATACGACCATTTTGTAAATCCAGTTCCAGGGACACACACACACACACACACACACACACACAAGCAGGCAAAAACTCATACTCATTAAATAAAAATAAACAAATCTTTTTTTTTTCTTTTTGGTTTTTTGAGACAGGGTTTCTCTGTGTAGCCCTGGCTGTCCTGGAACTCACTCTGTAGACCAGGCTGGTCTCGAACTCAGAAATCCGCCTGCCTCTGCCTCCCAAGTGCTGGGATTAAAGGCATGCGCCACCACCACCCGGCCTAAACAAATCTTTTTAAGAAGGAGGAGGAGGAGATGACGATGACAATGACAAGCCTCTTAAGGCTGGACATGATGGCACATCCCTTTACAGTTACATAATTTGAGAACCAGAAGCAGGCATATTTCTGTGAGTTCCAGGCCTTGGTCTATATCATGAGTTCCAGGCAGCCAGGGCTATGTAGTGAGATCCTGTCTCAAACACACACACACACACACACACACACACACACACACACACACACACACACACACACACACACACACACACACACGCACACCACCTCTGTATCTAAGAAAGCCTTCAGCAATGGCCTTGGCACTATGCTAGCACCAATCACTGCCACCTGGTCCCGGCCTTCTAGAGAGGTGAGATGGGGACTAAGGGATGGTGCAGCAAGGACAGCAGATT
>NW_022196905.1:208100220-208106153 GCF_008632895.1 Mastomys coucha
CTGGGATTAAAGGTGTGTGCCACCACCACTGCCCGGCGCCCTTTATTCTCTTGCCCTCCGGCTCTCCCACTGAGCCTAGCACAAGACTATAAACCACTAGCTGCTTCTAGCTCAGGTCATTTGGAATAGCAATCCTGAAACTTGCAATTTCCCTCCGTGGACAACTCTGCCTTTCACAGGGCCTTTGTTTAGAAAGCTTTGCACAAACACGAGCATCTTTCTTATTCTAGGTTGAGCATGCCTGGTCCTAAGAATCTCACATCTGAAGTGCTCCAGAATCTGCAAGTGTTTGAGTCCAGACAAGATGCTAAGAGTGGAAAAATCCACACATTAGGAGATTTTGTTTTGTGTATAAATTATTTAAAACATTGCATAATCACTGTCTGCTTTTGTGAGTCAGACATACACAAAACGTGAATGATTGTTGTTATTAGAGATCTCATTATGTCTGTGCAAAGATTTCATAATCTGAAAGACAGCAACCCTGAGCACTCTGGCATTCCCGTTCCCAAGCATTTCAGGTAAGTGGTGTCTGACCTGTGCTTTAAAGCCATTGACTCTGCCGCAGAGTGAGCATGGAGACTGAATGGGTGAACTGTTTCCAATGTGCAGTAGTAGTGAGGCTTACGAGGCCTGAACTGTCGGAGGAGCTCGAGTTCTGCATACCGGGAGCTCTTTATGGGCATCCTTCCTCATTTCATAAGAACAAAATCCCTTCTCTAGCCAAGGGGACTAGAAACCACAGGTAAGGTACAAGTGAGAATACTTACTTCCATGAGGCCCTAGAGAGCGCCCTCATCTTCCTCTTCAGTCTCCCGGGTGATAAGAGAACCTCCCTTCTTCCCTGGCCTGTGAACTTACTGCCATTTGGCCTACCTGAACCATGCAGGTTATGTCCCAGTAGAGCTCAGAAAGGCTTGAACACCCCCTCTGCCCTTTGCTACAGGGTGTAGGGATAGACTTTTGATTTCTGCAGTGAGGCCAAATACATCTGCTCTTACTGGTGCTGATAGGGCCTCATGGAGATCAAGATA
Organism: Mastomys coucha; assembly: GCF_008632895.1. NCBI lineage: Eukaryota > Metazoa > Chordata > Mammalia > Rodentia > Muridae > Mastomys > Mastomys coucha. The sequence continues at coordinate 208,101,255 of NW_022196905.1, forward strand.
CTTGGGCATCAGGGTACTCATCCCTGGCACCTCTCATCCCTGTTGTAACTCCCCTCCCCTTTTCTACCCAAACACCTTTGTCAAAGAACCTCACTTACCATTTCCAGTTGATTGGAGAAGGGCATGAGCTTTGGTGGGGTGGCTGGATCAAAATCTACTCCGGTCTGGCCCCCCATATCCCCACTGGACAGGGCTGTGTAGTCTGGGCGATGGGAGCCTCGGGCCTTCTGGCTGACTTTGATGTAGAAGAAGTCTTCACTTTTTCCCATTTTGGAGCTGGCCTTGCCACGCCCTGAGTCCTGGGAGAAGCCAAACCTCAGCAGCCCATCTGAGTACCGATTGAGCTTCTTGAGGTGGGAGGATTTGCGCAGCTTGTACTGTGAAGCACGGCAGTGCTTGCTGTGGAAACTGTGGCCTGAGATAAGGCTGCTCACACTGCCCATGGTGGCACGGAACCAAGGGCCTTCAGGATACAAGAGGGGCCCGGAGAGACTGTAGCAGCAAAATGTAGTCCTGGCTCAGCCAGGGGGCTGTGGTCAGAGCAGAAGCTTCTCAGAGCCGGGGAGTGCCATGGACCTGGGGAGAGACACAGAGAGGTCATATAGATCTAGGCACAGCACTATCACTAGGATGATTTCAGGAGTGCTACGCCTATCATGAACCCTGGATGGGAACGAGGTGTACGTCAGCCGCTAGCTCTGCCTCTTCAATGAGTCTGTTATCACTCTGATGATATCAGGAGGTCAGGGTGAGGCACTGTCCTATGTACTAGGTATACAGTGGAAACTGGGGTATTGCATATGATTGTGGGGCTCATCCATAGTGTCGTATGGATAGACAGTCCATACCCAATCTACAGGACTATGCTAAAAACTATGTCAAGGAGAAGTCAGGATGCTTACGTAGGGAGCTTGAGAAGGGGGAACACAGTTCTGTATGCCCAGGAAGTGCCAGAGTTTAGATGCACCCCTGAGTATTTACCTATTAGATGGAAACTCGATCTCCAATGTCATATGGTTATGGTATTTGGGACTGTGATTTGAATTCACTAGGATTAGATGAAATCTTGATGCAGGCGCCTAATGATGGCATTCGTGGCTCTGTAAGAGGAAGGAACTCCAGGTGTGATAGCACAGAGCTATAATCCCAGCACTCGGAGGACAGAGATAAGAGGATGGAGAGTTCAGGGCTAGGTGTGTGTCAAATTAAAGACTGGAAAAAGCTAGACCTTGTCATAGTAAGAACCTGTCTTCTTAGAAAGAGGAGGAGCAGGAGGAACAGGAGCAGGAAAGAGACACAATGAGACCCCTGCTCTGGAATGTGCTGCCCTGTACACCCCACCTGGGGGGGGAGCACTCAAAAAACACCCCTCTTGACAGCAAGAAAGACCTGACCAGATGTGAATGCCCTACCCTTCTTAAAATTCTTAGGCTTCAGACTGTGAGCTGAATATGCCTATGTGCTCTATATGTTATCATATATATTATATATGACAGAGGTTTATGGCCCTCTGTCATAGCAACAGTAATGTCAGAGTTGCTCTAGACGAGATCTTCAGAAACTGAGAGCAATCCATGGGAATCTGGGAAGTAGTTTCAAGAAGCTCCAGATACGAAAGGCCTGAGTGCTTGAGGTAGAGTGTGCTCCCTGGGACCAGCTGGGACATCATCCTGGAGACAGGAGAGCCACTGGGTTGGCAGAGTCAGCTGGAGAAGCAGCAGCAGGCAGAAAGCCTGCAGGTTGGTGCCAGGGAGCAGGGAGCTTGGGCAACTGCAAGGATTTTAGCTTGACTGAGTCAGATAGGAGGCGTGTCAATGATGTAAGCAAGAGGCGACCATCTCGTGGGCTGTGGAAGGCCACCACGGCAGCTGGGCAAGCAGGCTGCCGAGGGTCTCAGCTGTTTGGTGACTAATTCAGTGGGGCTGGGAGGATCTGGGAACTGTTTTAGATGTACTTTGAAGTCTGGTCTGATAGGATTTGCTAATGGATTTGGTAAAGTGAGTGAGAGAAAATTAGGACACTGACCCTGAAGGGGCCCCAGAATGCCCAAGTGGATCATGGGAGCATCATGTACACGGGTGAAAGAGGCTTCAGGCTAGTCATCTTAGAATTCAGAATCTTGGAACCCATGTAAATAGAGGGTAGGCACGGTGACCCGCCTGTAACTTTAAGAAGTCAAGAAGGGTTCTGGGGGCTCCAAGAGACTGGAGGATGTAGCACAAGAGACCGAGCCCATGATGGACAGGACCACACCTTTTACCAAGGCTGCTTAAGTATGTATAGCCCTAGCCCTCTAGTCAAACCTCAAACCAGTTACTCCCAAGATAGACGTGGGAAACGAGTGTCACCCACTCCTCATGCATTCCTCCTCTCAGCAGGTCCACACTAAATAGACCTCTTTTCTCTGATTGCTTCCACTAGTGCTTGTCTCTTTGATTGGTATCCTGAGGATGGATGAGGAGAGAGCCCAGCTTACTGGGACTGCCAGAGTCCGGGCTTTTATTCCTAGCAAGCACAAGGACCTGGGTTCTATCCCTAGCATGCATGTGTGTGCAACACACACATGAAAAAACAAAGAGAGAAAGGGAAAAAAAGCAAATAAATAACTTCAAGAATTAGAAATGCTTTTAATGTTAACATTTCTATGGAGCTGTCAGAAGCAAGGATTTGTCACTCATGGAAAACAAGAAAGGTCGCAAGCTGAGCCACTGTAGGTGAGTTGAGCTGAAGAACCAAGGTTTGGTTTAAGACTGTAAGTTTAGAAAACTCACTTGGGCATCTGGGCTTGATGGAGTCGGCTGTGTAGGCTGTAAGGGGGGCATTGGAGCTTCAGATTTACAGGCAAAGGATGCTACTCTGTACAGATAGCTGATAAAGGAGTCTGAGGATGAGTCAGAGGGAGCAAGCTCAGGAGGCAGGAAGCTGAGAGGCAGAGCAAGAAAATCAAGAAAATCAATAGTGAGGAAAGAAATGTATTCATCCAGAAGCTGATGGTCACTGCTTCAGGAAGTCTGCAAATGAGAACGGGTCAACAGATGTGGTCACCATGTGCAGGTGCCTTTGACAAGAGCGGTGGGAAGAAAGGCTTGGTGGGAGAGGGCTGGAGGGGAGAAAAGAGAAGGAGTAATTGTGGCCTTGAACTCTGAAAAGGACATGCTCAAGGTGATTTGGGATCCTTAGTTGTGCCACTGCTAGCCATAATCTGGGAAGTAAATTATTTAATGACCTCACTGCAGCTTTGCACAGTACACACACACACACACACACACACACACACACACACACACACACCACACATGAGTAGGCGAAATCATTCATTTCCAAAAGGTAGTGAGGCTGCTGTACAGGGGAGATGTGTTTCTCAGTCAGAGGACATGAGGTTGAATCCAGGGGAAAGTGGATCCAGCTCCCTAAGGCACACAACGCAGAACAGACCTGTGTTCTTTCATCTGCTTTACATTAGGACATTGACCCTGAAGGGGCCCCAGAATGCCCAAGTGGATCATGGGAGCATCATGTACACGGGTGAAAGAGGCTTCAGGCTAAGCATCCTAGAATTCAGATTCTCGGAACCCATGTAAATAGAGGGCAGGCACAGTGACCCGCCTGTAACTTTAGTGCTCTTGATGATCCTCAGAGCAACCCGACTAGATCAACAAGCCCAAGGTTCAAGTAGAGAGCTTGGATCAAGGATGCGTGATATCAACTTCTAGCCTCCTTACACATATGGATACATGGGCATTTCTATGTAAGCGTGCCCATATATAAGTGAACACACATACATACACACAGAGCACATACACACGTATACATGCCAAAAAAAACCCAAACAAAAACAAAAACAGACAACAACAGAACTCCAAAAGCTGTGAAGAGCCCCAGGTACATCTCCGGCCACCATGCCTTCTCTGCCTTCATAGGCCGTGACCCTCTCAAACTCCCTTAATTAGCTCCTGTCAGGATCTTCTAATGCAGCAACAAGGAGGGTAAGTGATAGACACTCTGAACAAACTTGCTTAGGGCTCTGCTCTGCCTGCTTTCTTCTCTCACCTGGCTCTTGGATCAAAGGTGACATGGCCAATGCTTTTCTCCATTTGTTAGTTACACACATCACATACACTGTATGTCTACAATGCAGACCCTTCCAAGCTCGCTAAAGTTTTCACAGTAAACTGTAAGGCTCCCCTCCAATCTTGGATCTTTTACTGACATCCACAGAAGCAGCACCACTACTTCTCTCTCTGCATTGAGCACAAGCGGCTTGGTCCACTTAGTGCATGTTCACAGACTGTTGGCTTAGCCTTGCCTTCTTATGGCTCCATGTAGGTCACACTCGTCTTTTGTTCTCAGCTCATCGTCTTGTTACCTTAGAAAAGCACGGCCCCTCACCAGCGTTCTATAACCCGTCCACTTATTTTCCACACTTTACAATATTTTCTAATATTTGCTTTAGCCTGGAACACTCTTATTTTAAAAGGTAGTCTAGGGCACATATCTCTGCCAGAAGTTGAATTCAGTGGCAACCAAAGACTTTGTATATGTGACTCCCAGAAGAAAAACTGAGAGAGATTAGCCAGCAGCTCAGAGAACTTGATCAGTCAGCTCACCACTGAGCAATGAAGGGCTTGAACCTGAGGTCTGCAAGTCACCATCTGATAGATAAACATAGATCATGCTACCACATGCTGTTGGGGATGTAGACTCAGAGATGTTTGGTTCCTGTCCCAGTGACCAAGGTGAATTCCTGGGGTTGAGAAAGAATCTAAAGGAGAAATGGAGCACTAGTGCCTCCGGCCACACCTGCAATTCCTCTTTGTACAAATACCAAGATGGTTCCAGGCGCTCTGGGTGGCAGCCTGGGTGACTCACTATGCACAAGTTTTGTGCTAGATGCTCAGA
>NW_022196905.1:208106163-208129972 GCF_008632895.1 Mastomys coucha
TGGGAGTAAAGGGAATGGGTGGGCAAAGGACGACCGCTGCTTGCAAGGACAGCAGCCCTGCCCGTTACCCCACACATTCTGCACACTACCCCCAGGTCTTAACACTCAGGGAGCTGCAGAGTTCAAGGTTACTCTAGGATTCACTTGAAAGCAAGCTTATTCCTCCCTAAGTGTCTAGACTTGTTCTACAGTCAACTCAAAGAGCATTCTGGCAAATGTGGTTGTAATTCATCCCCATCAGACTTGCCGCCTCTCTCCTCTTCAAGGTCAGGGCAAAGAGGCACGTTCCAAAGCCGTCGAAACAGGTCTTCATTGGCCAAGGAGAAAAGCAGGGGCCGCAAAGATCTTAAGAGACTTTGGAGGGGGAAAGAAGGGGTAAAAAGCCTCTCTAAATGTGGTACCGTAGCCTAGACTGTGTGAGCTCTTAGGAACTTCACTGATGAGTTCCTGTTAATAGCAGACGTCACCCTCCTCCAGCCCCAGCCTGCACGGAGTCTCACTACAGATGACCAAAGCCCTCACTTCTGACCTTAGGTGAGAACAGGGGTAAATACCTTGGGAGACTGAAGCAAGAGAATAATTAGTTGGGACCAGCCTGGCCTACAAAGCAAAGCCCTGTCTTAGGGAAATAAAAAGAGTTGAGGGGTCACCACGTATTTGGATGGGGAGGACCCTAGTTGTGATGGGCATACTGTGTCTCAAGCTGGCTGGTCTGGGACCTGGCAATCCACTATGCCCCCTTCATTCTTGTATTTCATTCTTATTTTAATACAATTTTTTAAAAAAGCAACAACTCTTACAAAATTAACCCAAGGGAGTAGAGAGGCTAAGAAAGGACTCGACTGAGTTCCCAGAACCTACATTGTGGCTCCTAGCAATCTGGGGGATCCAACACCTTCTTCTAACCCCTAAAAGCACCAGGGTAGCACAAAGTACACACACACACACACACACACACACACACAGGCAAACCACTCATTCATAGGAAACAAATCTTTTGTTGTTTGTTTTACTTATTTATTTATTTTGGTTTTTTGAGACAGGGCTTCTCTGTGTAGTCCTGGCTGTCCTGGAACTCACTCGGTAGTCCAGGCTGGCCTCGAACTCAGATTCATCTTCCTCTGCCTCCTGAATGCTGGAATCAAAGGCATGTGCTGTCGCCGCCACCACCCAGCTCAGAAAATAAATATTAAAATTAAAAAGAAAAAACTCCTGACTCAAGTACTCCGTGAAGTATTGACAATTATTAAAATACTGATATGTTGATTTTACAAGTAAAACGGGGGCTGGTGAGATGGCTCAGCGGGTAAGAGCACTGACTGCTCTTCCAAAGGTCCTGAGTTCAGATCCCAGCAACCACATGGTAGCTCACAACCATCCGTAATGAGATCTGATGCCCTCTTCTGGAGTGTCTGAAGACAGCTACAGTGAATTACACCTGAGCGAGTGGGGCTGGAGCGAGTGGGGCTGTCAGAGGTCCTGAGTTCAATTCCTAGTAGCCACATACATGATGGCTCACAGCCATCTGTACAGCTACAGTGTACTCATACACATAAAATAAATAAATAAATCTTTAAAAAAAAATAGAAGTAAAACAGAGCAGAGTTGAACTCCCATCCCCCGTTTTCCCCAACTCCTCACCCCAAGCTCTCTCCCCAAAGGAAGCCAGTTCCAGGAATTTCACAGGAAAGGGTTTGTATCATAAAACATTTTAACATGTTCTGTATGAATGCTATGTGGTTCTTATACAAATGTTATTACGTTACTTACATAGGGCTAGCATCTCCTAGCTATTCACATTGCAATGTTCTCTGCTCACACCTAGCCACTGTGCTGCCAAACCTCTCCTATCTATCTATGACAACTTTGATACATGCATGAGAGTTCTTCTAAGTTTTATTCTAATGAGGTCTTGAAAGCTGTCCAGGTTTTACAGGCCCCTGCCTTTAGTTGAATCCCTCCAGGCCAACTGGTACCCCAGCTACTTATTAGCCAAGAAGGAATGCAAGAAGATACACAAAGCCCCAAGGCAAGGCCAGGAGGGTCTGTCACTTGAAGGCTGGGCAGGGTCTGTAGCTGTGGTTATTCTTAAGAGATGCCATCCTTGTGGAGGGGGTAGGAGGAACCCTGAGCATGACGGAGCTTTACAAAAAACTCTGCAGCTCTGCAGAATCCAGGAGGGGCAAATACCATGTCCACGGAACCTTTTATAGCATGGGTGCCAGAGGGACCTTTTACATCCTATGCCTAAGTGTTTCATGATATAGAGGCTCAAGTGTGAAGGGAGTATACCAGATCACACCTCAAATTCCAGGTTGGCAACTCAGTTTTTATATACTAATAGGACAAGATCACCTGGGTTTCATTTATAGAAGGGACCAGTCATAGAGTAGCTTTAACTGCTCTCTGTGGATGGTAGATGGACTGGTGTGTGTGTGTGTGTGTGTGTGTGTGTGTGTGTGTGTGTGTAAATGTAAATTGTATGAGAGTATTATATGAGCATGAGATGATGAGTATGCGTAAACGTGAACACATTTGTCTTTGTGAGAAAGTGTGTGGTTGTAAGCAACACTGTGCGTCACTGTGTGATGAGTGCATGTGCAAACATGTATTAGTGCAAGCCTGATTGTATGAGTGTGGAGGCAAATGTGTATGTATAAGGCTATACGAGTTTGAGAGTAAGAACATGAGTGTGTGAGCTTGAGTGTGTTTCATTATGAATGTGTGTGTGTGTGTGGGAGGGGGTATCTGTGGGACTGTTCCTGTGAGACCTTTCTCCTGGTATGGCTGGAAGCTTTTGGGTAGGGTAGGAGCTCTGTCCCATACCTCCCAGCCCTCCAAGAGAAGGTTCTAATCTTGGCTCTTGGAACCACATCCTTGGTTTTTTTTTTCTATATTAAGCTCTCTTCTACTGAAGTCATTCATAAACACAGTCCCTTGAGACACATCATGGGCAAGTGCGGTGAAAAGCAAAGTCCACCTGAAGAACGAGAATCTACTCTTAGCCATTTCCTCTACAAGGGAAGCTCAAAGCCCTGCCTGGCTTGGCTCATTGCTCATCTTCCTGTTCTAAGCAGACGTCTAAATAAAGTGATCACCCGGAAAAGAAGTGAATTTACCCTCTACCACCCCGAAGTAGTCCTGTTCAAAGTCTTTGGCCAAGACAAAGAAATACAAGCTGGGGAATCTGTTTTCAGGACCTGAGAGAGATGCCAGGAACACAGATAGACTCTAGTAGGAGTTTAACCAGCTGAAAGGCCAAGATGCTCAACTTTGCCAAGTTGCTGGCCCTAGTATAGGAATGCTTTTGCATGATTTTGTGTAGGAGGTAAATGTTCAGTCTGCAATTGTCTGCACCTTCTTTCAGACACTGGCAGAACAGGCTGTCTGGCCAGGCCACTGTTTCTAACCCTGTGCTTTAACATTTTCCTTTGTTTCAGAGTCTAGTGTAAAGGATGGCTGTTCTCTGTGAGGAGCCCCACAATGGATAGATGCTAGGCTGGAAGTTAGGGAACCTGAGTTGATTTAGGTTCTGCCTCACTTCACCTCTAGGCCCCTCATTTCACTTTCTGGACTTTGCCCACCATTGTTCCTGGCTGGCAGGGCTATATGTACACAGGAAGAAATCATTCAACTTTGTTCATCAGGCCCCACATCGCTACATACCTTACCTGCTCTCAACAAAGGACCACAGATAGATGGGCCCACTCCCATCTGGTATAAGAATCACTATCAGTAAGGATCTCTATTTCCTTGAGTGTCAGATAACCACAGCTGAGAGCAACTCCAGCCATCAACAGCATTGAAGAAAATGACAGAGATATATGTTGACCAAAATTAAGGCAGAAAAAAGGCTGGCCGACTGTGATGGCTAGGACTGTGAATTCAATAGGCTTCAGGAGAAAGACCTGTGGGGATGTGTATGAAAGAGTTCTAGCCTGGCTTATGTGGGTGTTGCAATGTCATGTGCTCGATATGAAGGGAGAGAAGGAGTGAGGCATGAGTGTTGTCCTTCTATTCTTCTAGTCTTGCAGATGAAATGTGACAGCTGTCTCATGGTCCTGATGCCATGGTTTTCCTTTCACACACATTCTCACCACACTTCCCCCTTCACACGCAGCCCAGGGAGAGCAGTTAGTGGCACCCGTTCCCTCTTCACCATCTGGATGTGCAACTCAGCTGGCCCCCTATCCCATAAGTAACTAGAAAGAATGTGGATTGCTTCATGATGCCTCAATGAATCCTCCAAAATAAGCCCTTCCTTCCTTCTTTTGTCAAGGTACTTTGCCACAACAATGGGAAAGGAAACTAAGACAGTGACTGCCAACCAGAAGTGATGCTAGGAGGGAGTGTGGAGAGGTGCAAGAACTCCAAGTTCAAGTCCTCGCACTGGGGAAATAGCTCAGTGGATGCGGTATTTACTGTGCAAGTGTTGAGGACCAGAGTCTGGATCTCTAGAAGCCACATAAAAGCAAGCATGGAGTTAGGCATCAGGAGCCTGACTAGACTAGCTGGCTCCAGGTCTACTGAGAGACCCTTTGTCAATAAATAAAGTAGACATCAATGGACAAAGACACCCAGCGCCAACCTTTGACCTCTACAAGCATACCCACACACATACATGGGGACACTCACACACACACACACACACACTCATACACACTCACACACACACACATACCAGGACACACACACACACTCACACACACACATACACCAGGACATACACACACACTCACACACACACACACATACACCAGGACACACACACACACTCGCACGCACACTCAAACACACATACACCAGGACACACACACACACTCATACACCAGGACACACACACACTCACACACACATTCACACACATTCACACACACACTCACACACACACACTCACACACACACACTCATACACACACACACTCACACACACTCACACACACACATACACCAGGACACACACACTCACACACACACATACACCAGGACACACACACACACACACACACACATACACCAGGACACACACACACTCGCACTCACACTCACACACACATACACCAGGACACACACACACACACTCATACACACACACACATTCACACACACATACACCAGGACACACACACACACTCACACACACACACACCCTTCAGATACTCACACACACTCTTCAGATACTCACACACACCCTTCAGATACTCCCTACACGTTTGCCCGTGCTAAAAGGGATGATTTCACAGCATCTCCTGCTAGGCAGAAATGCCTCTGCCTCCAGCAGCAAGGCAGCTGAATCCTGCAGTCCCAGGCATCTGTCAGCTGTACCAGATGGGCCTCCAGGCAGCTCTCCAAAAGAGATCTCTCAAGGGCTAAGGGGCATGTTCCTTGGGCTTATTGAGTATCCTTTGACATCCCCCACTACCCCCACCACCACCTACTTTGCTCTGCCTGATTCAGCTTTTCCTATCCAGGACTCCTTCCAGTGTTTCAGCTCTTGTCCTTGACACACACACACACACAGACACTGCCCCCTTTTGCTGCAGGGGTAGGGGTGAGGCGGGGAGCAAGACTAGAGAGATGGTGAGACCAGTTTGCAAGCTTCAGATGCCTAGAGGGCTCCATGTGCAGAGCTCAATACATACTTTCTGAGTGAATAGATGAATGAAAAAAAAAAGGCAATAATGGAGGAGGAAGGGGTGGGAAGCGTGGGAGGTGAGAGGCAAGACTGAGGGTGCCGATGTGCTAATGGGGAGCAGGCTGCTGGTGGGTTGAGAGCGAGGGCCCACACACCTCTCAATTAAGTGAACTTGGATTCAGAGGCAAGGCAGAAAGTGAAAGGGTAATCACAGGCAGGCTGACTCATTCCATCCATCGCACAAAAGTAATTCTGCTTCCCACTGCTCTGGAGGAATCAAAAGCCACTCTGCCTGGAAGCCTTTTGTGTGCAGGTCCACTGTATTCTGCTGCCAGCTGAGCCTTCCTCCAGATCGGGGCGCAGCTTGCGCCTCAGCAGCAGCTGATTGACGTCTCTCCTCGGGAATATGACTGGCAACCCACCCGACGTTTCCCATTTCAAACACAAAGCCGCAGTCACATGCAAAGCTCAAGTAAATGTACCCTGCTGCCTTCCGTGTAGCTCCTCCTACAAACGCAAGCCCAAAGCATTCTTTCACATACATGGCGCTTGGTGCTCCGGGTGACAATGCCTGGCAGTCTAGGCAGTAGTGACATAGGACAGACAGACCGATCAGGGAACAGAGATTCTGATCTTAGACAGCAGGATTTGGGAGGTCACTTAGGAGGGTTGGATGGTGTTGAGATGGTGAGATACTTTGCCATCTCATGTGGACAGCGTAATGGCTCTGAAGCCAAGCTCAGGTTGGGGAGGATCTGATAAACAGTGATAAAACAGCCATGGATTAGGGGAAGGGATGTGTTGACACCTGGTTAGCACCATGACACTCTTGGCAAGTGGTCAGTATTTGGCCCATCAGATATCCCGAGTCTCCACCTAGGCTTGACATCTCTCAAGCTCCCTGAATTCCCGAAGTACTTCTGTGGCTTTCCCCAAAATTCTGAATTTTCCAGTCACCGTTCCTAGGTCCATATTGAGATCCTTTCCACAGAGGCAAAGGACCCATCACTAGTGCACCCTCTGAATACAGAGGCTCTGGTGATCTCTCCTGTGCCAGCTCGGAGGCAACCCTCCTGCAATTGGAAGCTGAGGCCCCTCTGGTAGACAGGGTAAGAGACCTTGGGGGCTGGAAGCATAGAAAGAACTTGGCCCCAGGTTGCAGAGGAAATGACAGATGGAAAAGTCATTTTGTCTGCTTGCTTGTTTGCTTGTTCTTCAAAGAGAGGGTCTTGCTGAGTCTGGTGGTAAACACCTTTAGGTCCAGCCCCAGAGAGGCAGAGGCAGGTCATTAGATACTTAGGAAGCCCAGGCCAGCCCCGGTTACAAAAGTGAGATGGTGCCCCTACACCTCTGCTCCTGCCCCAAACAAATAAACCAACCAACAAACCAGGATCTCATGTAGCCCAGACTAGCCTCAAACTTCTAGCCTTAGACGTATTATATAGCTGAGGATGGCCTTAAATGTCTGATCCTCCTGCTTCTAAGTCCCATATGCTGGAATTATAAGGACTGAGCATCACACTCCCTTTACGTGGTACTAGGAACTGAACCCCAGGGCTTCCAGCATTCTAGGGAAGCACCCCACCATCTCAGCTCTACATCCTCAGCTCTGGAAAAACTTTTAAACGCAGAAATGCTTCAGCGCCCCACACTAAGAAGGCACAGCAAAGCCTGTGACTGGTCTGAAGGCAGCAAGGCCGAGGCACAGCACCATAAGCCTGCTTCCTGCTTGTGTCTTGTCTTTAACTGTGGAAGAAAAGGCGGGTGGGAATAGCAGTCCAGGCTGAAAGGTACCATTAAAAAAAAAATTCAGATCTGACTCAGGGTGGGATCAGGGGTCTCATCTCACCCAGGGGCCTGCCCTCCAGCAACCTGAGACTTCCAGTGTCATTGTCAGTCATCAACCCCGGGGAAGGCCAAAATGTCTAACTCGTAACAAGAGATAAAACCAGGGAAAAGGCAGAGATCCTTTTGCTATTCACAAGATCCTAAGGAGAGCTCTGCCTGAAGCAGGGAGAAAGGAAAACTCCAACTGGTAGGCAGGTGTAGGAGAAGGATGGGGCTGATGAAGGAAGCAGCATAGGAGAGCTGCCTTTAAAACCTGTCTCTCCTTGCTCTGTGCTCTGTCATCCCTACCCTATGCTAGCACCCTGTCTTACCCACTTTGATGTGTATGTATGTGTGTGTGTGGATGTGTGTGTGTGTTGGCATGTGCACAACTGTTGTGGATAGATGGTGAGTGGTAAGGTGTTTGTGTGGCATGTTTGTCCTGTATGTTTGTATTGCATTGTGTTGGGGGGAGCTGGGCGGGTGTCCTGGAGTGGGGAACACAGGAGAGACTACAAAATACAGGAAGCACAGCAGTGCAAGGCCCTGGCTGAGAGCTCAGCGCAGCCTCTCAGCTCTGGTCCTTGTTAGAGTCTGTCTGGTTCCCTGAGGCAGGTTCCTTTAAGTAGCAGGTATACCTGAGTGCATCATATCTGCGTGCTCTACAGCAAGGGCCATGCGTGATGTCGCTACCTGTCTTGAGTTAAAAACCTCTTTCAGTACCATCTGACGTGTCTGGCTGGGGAATGTGATTTCTTTGCCACCCATACCCTGCCTCCTCCCTTCACTCTTCTTCCAGGCCTCACCCCTGTCAGAACCAGAGCCTCCTATTCAACACATGGGGACAATGTGAGACCCCTCTGAGTATGGAGCCCCAGCGCCAGTATCCAGAGGGACAGTGAAACCACAGACCTCTTCAGAAGTCCAGGGCATCGGCAGGTTGCCATCCAGCCTTCATCCCAGCTTTTTCATCTGTCCCCTCAGCAACTGTGAACCTTTGGAGGTCAGGGACGCGAGGCTGACCGGAGCTCTATCCCAGAACCTCTTTGCACCTCTGGCCCCAGTGATGCTGCCCTAGCATGCCATCACAGCTTCTCAGTAACTTTCCACATGCTTGGCTGTCTGCAAGGAATGACCTTCCCTGACCCAAAGAGGCTGCCCAGGCAGGTGTAGGGAATGTGGAGAAGTGCCTTTCCCCCACCACCGCCTTGCTCTGCTGTTTCTGAAGAAAAAAAAAAAAGCATTGCCAGTTCTGTGTGAAATCCAATCCTAGCTCCTCAGCCTCCCCTGGCTGGGGCAGCTATGGGTGCACTGAAGTACTGGAAGGCTGCTCCAAGCGGAGGCCTCTCATGCCCACCGGCACTGCAGACGCAGCGGAGGCCTCTCATGCCCACCGGCACTGCAGACACATGGTCAGGGGAGTCGCAGCCTGACCAGCCCCTTGGGAATAAGCCTCTTGTTTTATTTTCCTCAGAAAATTAGGGAAGTGTGTGAATTTGAGGTGGACCTTTCTTTCATTTACATTTCATCTGAATAATTTAACTCCATCAAGACAACAGACAAAAGCTGGGATACATAGACCACCTTAACATGTATGTCATGGTCAGCCATACTTCTTCCCAGAAGGACCAGAGATGGGTGCAGATGGCGGAGGAAGCTTGGCATCCCTATTATTATTATTATTATTATTATTATTATTATTATTATTATTTATTTAACAGACAGGAATTATGAATCATGGGCTGGCTTTCACCTTTCTCTATAGCTGAGAATGCCCTTGAACTTCTGATACTCTTGTTCCTACCTCCTCAGTGCTAGGATTATAGAAGCCTATAGAGTATATAGGGTATATAGAAGAACCCACTGAGCCTGGGTTATGCAATGCTTGAGGTCAAATAAACGGCTTCCTGCATTCTAGGCAAGCTCTCTTATCTACCGAGCTGCATCCTCAGCCCCAGATATTTAACACTGTATCCACTAAGAGACCTCGGGAGGCAAGCAGGAAGTTAGATGCCACAGCTAACTCATAGCACTCATCAGTGCTCTCTCATGCCTGGTCTCTATGTCATCTGTTCCTACTATGACCCTGGGCAGGCATTACTCACTCCATTAGGGACGGGGTTTCTTGAGGCCACAGCTTAAAAAGCTGACTCCAGAAGCCAGGATTTCTGGCTCACAGGCCACAGCTCACTCTTCCTGAATACAGCTTCCTCCTCAGGCAGCCGAGGCAAGAACAGGACTGGGCCTAGTGTGATGGACTTGGTAGGGCAGGCACTGCTGAGTTCGACTTTCTAGAATGTGTATCACAGTAGGTTGTACTTATACAGGTAGACAGACGCACCCTGGGAGGAATGAGTTACCAGAAGCACTACATTGTCACAGCATTCCAAGTATTTATTATACACCTAGTGTGTAGTCACCATCAGGGTCCTGTGACTATAGCAGTGAGTGGCACAGAGTCCTCTTTTACAGATAAGCGAAGTTACATGAGAAAGTGGTAGGGTGGTTTGGCTTCAAGCCCCCCGTACAAGTCCATGCTTTCGTCCCAGCTTGTCTCCCATTAGCCAAGCTATATTGACTATGCCTGCTGACTTCCGTCCTTAGAATAAGGAGTCACTCACTGGCACTGTCTGGATGGCACTGGACATCTCTAGGGTCATTTCTGACTAAGTGTTCAGAAACTCGTTAGTGTTGACAATTGTTGGTGACCACCATCCCCACAGTGAGTTATACACAGCATTGCAATGCGCAGTTTAACCCCCGAGTCCGGTAGTGTCACCATCTCCTCTCTTTCTTCCCACTCCACTCCCAGCGAATTCTCTGCAAACCTTTCCTTGCTTCCTCTGACCTACTCAGGCTTCTCTGCTCTGCTCTGCCTAAGCCCTGAGCTTGCTTACACAGCACAGGGAAACTGACTGTTTGGAAGGCACCCACCCACTCTCTGCTCCTTTTTTTCTCTTTTTCAGTTTGAGATAAGACTTTAGTGTATAGCCCTAACTAGCCTGGAACTCCTAATCTTTCTGGCCTCACCCCCTGGATGATGAGGTGTGCAGCGCACGTCCAGCTCTCGGTTCCTTCTTAGAAGAGCATCCATCCATCACAGCCCAGTGAAACTTCTCTTGCCTCCTATCTGCTTTGGTGGACTATAAGACAGTTTTATCCAATACTGTATTACCAACCTCTAGTATAGTTCCTGGCCCAGGGCTTAGTATAGGATCGTTATCCTATACTATGATTACTAGAAATGGGATTTTATCTTTATGCCACATGGATCTATGAGCCAGAGTTTCACTGTACAACAGCCTTGGCTGTCCTGGATCATACTTTGTAGACTCAGCTGGCCTGGAACTCACAGAAATCTACCTGCCTTCCAAGTGTTGGAATGAAAGACATGGGTCACCACACCTGGCTTACAATGTTTTCATTTTTAAAAGGGGGGTGGGGGAAATGCACACCTTTGATCCCAACAGCACTCAAAAGGCAGAGGCAGGCAGATCTCTGTAAGTTAGAGGCCAGTCTGATCTATATGCTGAGTTCCAGAACATCCAGGGCTATGTAGAGAGACCCTGTCACAAAGCAAAGCAAAGCAAAGCAAAGCAAAACAAAGCAAAACAAAGCAAAACAAAACACTAAATGTTTTCAGCCCAGGGGGTCCTTGGAATGTATTAAGTGGCCCTAGCACAGCTGTGACAAACCTGGCCTCACCACACAATAGGTAAGTTTATTCGTTACTTTCATGTTGCTATTACAAACAGTTGACAAATTCCTTAAAGGAATACAAATTTATTTTGCCTCTCGTTTTGTTTTGGTTTGGTTTTTGTTTGTTTGTTTTTTCGAGACAGGGTTTCTCTGTGTAGCCTTGGCTATCCTGGAGCTCACTCTGTAGACCAGGCTGGCCTCGAACTCAGAAATCCACCTGCCTCTGCCTCCCAAGTGCTGGGATTAAAGGCATGCGCCACCACTGCCCAGTGCCTCTCAGTTTTAGTGTGCTAGGATCCTGACAGGGAAAGCATTTATGACAAAAAACAGAAAAAGGGAAATGCCAGTATCTTCCTGCCCCCTCCCTCGCCCCCACCCCCGCCAGCCTTGAGGGTGGTGCTAGTTACATCCATGGTAGGTCTCCTTCCTTCTGGAAATGTTCTCACAGACGCAGGAGATGTGCCTTGCCATCTCCTGGGTGACTCTGAATCTCATGAAGCTGGCAATGAAGACTACCTCACAAGGAAGCAGTATGGACACTTGGACCTTCGGAGCACCTTACTCTATACCTCTGGTCAGACTGTGGCTGTGCTGGGGTCTACAGACTTATGTTAAATTCCTTGCTGTGGATTTACACTTACACCACTGACTGACATAACCTTCGTGGGTGTAGACATGGACATGAGATCATGGCCCTATGTGAATGCCAAGCTGTGCTTCAGAAAAGGATCTAAGATGTACTGAGCACCATGCTGCCCTGATTTGCCTGGGGTCTTGAATTCTTGGTGTATAAGCCCTCAGTCCGTAGTAATGACAAACTCACAATAACACTGGGACAAGAGGGGAGGCCTAAATGAGCAGGAAGCTGGGATTTGTAGAAAACAAAATTAAATTAGTCAACAAAGATCTAATGCCGGGCGTGGTGGCACATGCCTTTAATCCCAGCACTTGGGAGGCAGAGGCAGTTGGATTTCTAAGTTCGAGGCCAGCCTGGTCTACAGAGTGAGTTCCAGGACAGCCAGGGCTATACAGTGAAACTCTGTCTCGAAAAACCAAAAAAAAAAAAAATCTACTGATCTGACCCTTGGCCCTCACGGAGCAGCTCGCTGGGGTAAGACGATTAAAAAAAAAAAAATGGGAAGGTTCAAGTAGCAGCATGTATGTTTCAGGACAGCGGTCTCTCAAGACATTGATCTTGAGCTTGTCTGAAGGCAGCAGGGAATATTTTATGGAAAAGATGGGTGATTCACTAAACTGGGGGCAGGAAGTAGTACATGAAGGGGTAGCACCAGCCCCACCCTTCTGCCTCCGCACACAGAATCCTCCACTATCCTCACCATCAGTAGGTGAGGCAGAGGAAAGGAAGAGAACCTGAGTAGGTAGGAGAAGTCCAAGAAGATGCCAGAGGGAAGGGAGTGAACGGAAGTCTGGAGAGGGAGGGTTTGAAGAGAGGGGCCAGAGACAAGGTAGAAGTAGCTGATAAGAGCTGGTTGGATCCAGATGAATAGCAGGAGAGGGTGGGCTGGTCAGGGACCCAGAAGGCGGAGTAGATCGTGATGAAGATAAAGTGACCCAAGGAAGGGGGAGAGTGCACAGCCAAAACAGAGGTTTAAACTGAATGTGGGACCCACGTCGGAGTACCACTGCTACTAGAGATTGAGATTTCTTTTGTGTGTATGCCACAAGCTGGTGAACTGTGACCAGAAAAAGGAGTCAGGGCTTAGAAGCAAGGGGGTGTGGTTTTGAGGCCTTTGTAGGGTGGGTGGAAGCCATCCTGGAGACTATAGAAAGTAAGATAGCTTTCAGGGACTAAATATATTCCCCCTAATGGTAACAGAAGTCTATATAGCCAGTGGCCACCTACTCAGAAGGTTGAGGCAGGAGCATTCATTATGAGTTCAAAACCAGTCTGAGATACAGCAAGATCCTGTCTCAAAAATCTAAAATAAATAAATAAACAAATTACAGCACATCAAATAAACTCCTATGAATGACTCTAAGTCAACATACCACAGAAAGACTTGTACATTCATGTTTATTGCCGCAGTATTCACAATAGCCAAGACATCAAACCAGACTACAGAGGATTGGGTAAAGAAAGTGTGGCATATATACACAATAGTATTTTTACTCAGCTGTAAAAATCAGTAAGTGACATTTGCAGCAAAGTGGATGGAACTGGAAATTACCATATTAAGTGAAAAACAAAACGTTTTCTCTTCTATATGGAATCTAGAGTTAAATATATATGACATGATAGATACAGTATTAAAAGATACATAACATTACATTAGAAGGAAATTATTTGGAGAGGAAGAGAGGGGAAGAGGAGGGACAGAAGGGGAGAAGGTATGAAGAGGTGCTATGTGTATATCACAGCAAAAACCCCATCATCTTGTGTACTAACTAAAAAATAATTAATTTTAAAAGTGTTTAAGAGTTAGGATCTCACTGTGTAGCTCTGACTGGTCTGGAACCCACTGTGTAGGCTATCCTGGTCTTATACTCATGGGTCTAACTCTGCCTTCTGAGTGCTGAGATTAAAGTTGTATGTCACACCAGGGCCTAATTTTAAAAAATTGGAAAGAAACTTTAAAAAGAAATGATAATCAACACTTTTGTTTTGTTTTGTTTACTTGTTTTAATGGGGCCTTGCTCTTTGGCCCCAACTGACAGAGAATTCACTATATATATATACAGCCTAATCTCAAACTCATAGATACTCACCTGCCTCTATCTCCAAGTGTGGTCTCCACACTTGGTACTATCAATGTCTTTTTAAAACTAGGAACATGAAACATGAATCAACTAGACACACAGACACACAGACACACACACACACACACACATACACACACAGACTACAGGCTGGAGATCAAAGCTAAGGTAGGGTCTTTTATACAAAGCAACAAAATTAAAACTGATAAATTCACAGTGGAAAAGCAAAACAAAGAAACAGTGTAATCTTAGGCTAGATTTGTCTCATTTGATTCATTTAAGGGTGCAACGGCTTAATTATTATAAAGATGTCTTCTACACTGGATGTCAGACCTGAGCATAAGAATATGTTCATTTTAATGGAGCAAACCATGAAAAACATGGTCTACTATCCGGACCTTTCCCTGTGACTTGGAAGTCACCCCAGAGCGTAATCTGTCCTCAGAGCACCCTCTCCTTTTGCTACCACCACAGAGCCAGGGCTCGAAGCAGAGTTTGTCAAGCGTCCTGGCATCGTCCCAGGGTTCTGTCCATGCCTACTGCCAATGCTGGCTCGATGCAATCTGGAAAGTCTGGTACTGGTAGAAGACAATGAAAGCAGAGAGGCTAGCCAACTGTAAGTACCGGCACCCGCCACACTCACCACTATACCACTGAGCATTGTGCCTGACACACAGTTGGAGCTTAACAGATGCTCGCCGAGTGAACGGACGACACCTTCCACTATGCTGCAGCTAGGAGTTACATTTGTAAAATACCGACTGGATCCCTCTCAGCTGGAAACCCTGGTGACTTCTCTGAAATCACTGCCTTAGTTTCCCTTTCAGAAATCAGCACTCGTTACGTTATGCTTTGGATCCATGATGAGAAGTTTAAACCCTTGATTCCCTAACTAATGATGTTGCTTTTGAAGACTATGGAAACTTTGGGATGTGAGGCCTGACTGATGATGTTAGCTGTTTAATTAGTTGACAAGATCTAGAATTATCCGGGAGACAAAGCTCTGGGCACGTCTGTGAAGGGTACTGCCAGAGAATTTTTAACTAATAAGCGAAGATTTCTCATGAATATAGGTGATATGATTCCCTGGGCTGGATTCCGGGTCTGCAATAAAAAGGTGAAAGCTAGCTGAGCACCAGCATTCATTGTTTTCTGCTTCTAATGGAGGACATAAGGTTCCCAGCTGCCTCAAGCCTCTACCATCGTGTCAGATCATATTCTTGAACTGTGAGCCAAAATAACCCTTTGTTTCCTTTCTAAAGAAGTCCTTTCATTGTATCTGTCAGGTATTGTATTATCCAGCAAGACAAGTCACAAATCCATGGGTTATACAAGCTTCCAGTTCTAGTCTAATACTCTACCCAATCCATCAATATATAAAAGGCTGACACCTCAAGCTGCTGGTACTATGTATAGAAGAGCTCTCACTGCCATGCCCTCCTGGCCGTGATAGACTGTTTCCGATGAAACCAGGAGCCAAAATAACTTCCTTTAAAATTGGTCTATCAGGTATTGTGTCACAGAGTATCTGTCAGCTTAGCATCTGATTCTTTCCAGTTCTGTTCAGTTCTTCATCTACCACCAATTCCTCCCCATTCCCTCCTTCAGCACATACCACCTTCATGGTCTTGCTAAAGCTGACAGCTCACCTAGAATCTCTTCGACAACTTGGCCCCAGGACCAATACCTATATCCCACTGAAAGCCTAGTTTTCCTGGCCTATGTCAAATATCCCTTCCCCTACCATTACCACCCCCAATTAGGCAACCTTCCTATATTTACCTTTCTACTTTGCCTGATCTTTCTCATTAAAACAGTTATTTCTAAAATGACTTGCTTTTTATCCACATGTCACTGCTTTTGGGATCCTTTAAGATTAACCCTAATTTATGCATTTTCATATGCCCAGCTAAAGTGTCTATGCAGAAGTGGTGGTGGTAGGAATGTAGAAGGAGGGAAGACAGGACAGGTGTCAAGGAGGTTGGCTGAGTCAATGTTAGTGAGTTGCTGTTAAGAAAATTAAAAAAGTCAAACCCTTAGCTATTGACCTCAGAAACTGAATGTTCTTTTCCCAACTCAGATATTCCTAAGTAGAAGTATCAGTAAGCCGGGAGATGATAAACCCCTTACAACAGTCTCCTGGGATGAAAAGACTAAGCTTCTCTTAGGTACTGTCCCCCTAAAACTAACCCCAGGTTTCAGCGGAGAAGACATGGTTACACCTTCCTCCTGTTTTCCATTCTCTCATTGGAAGAACTCGCTCTGATCTCAAGACACCTCCCATAATAAGGGTATGTGCTTCTTCCTGCTTCCATATGCCCAGTCATCTTGTTAACTGGGGGTGGGGGTAGGGCTGTAGTTTTCCTGGCAGCCTGGTTCTGCCAGGCAGAAAAGTCTTCTCTGATTCTCTGGATGTGGTTAGTGTCCCTGCTGGTCCCTTCCTTAGGAGTTCACTTGTAATTCAGGCCTCATGAAAGACCCCTTACAACTGCTCATTCACTGTAGTTCATTGTCTCTGCCCATTCATCCACATTCATGGGGATAATTCCTCCAGCAGCCACATGCACAGGGGCGTGTGCACATGTGTTGAGACCCCATGTCCCCATTAGCACTGAGGGCACTTGAAATAAAAGGCAGTTTGCCTGAATGCAGAACTGCTCCCTGCTCTAACAGACGGGGAGTCTGTTGTACTTATGTTATTTCAAGAAATACTAGGAGAATGAGTGGCTGCTGAGAGCTGAGAAGGAGGAGGGGCAGGTCAATCCTGGCGGCCACCTTCTTTAAAATACTTTTAGGGTCTTGGCTCCAGATACTGCAGCTGGCTGCCATCCTTCCTCTACCAGGCCATTCTGGAGACACACTCCCCCTTTAACTTGCCATGAATGGCTCTCTCACACTTCCTAGGCTCATTTTCCACTCTCTTCCCACACTGAATCCTGCTTCCTTCAACCAGTAGCTCTGCTCTTTGAAATGATTTGTTTGTTTTATTTTGTGGGGTGGTGCTGAAACTCAAGGTCTCATGAATGCCAGGCAAATGTTATACCACCAAGCTGGGCCCCCACCTTCTTTGCAACACTTTTTAAGATTGATGATAGATATATGATTATTAGGATGACAGGAAGCAGAGTAAAAACAAGAGCATGAAATAGGAAATAAGAGAAAAACTGCCAAAGAAGGACCATGTTAGTCATCGTCTACTACTTGACCACTGAAGGATGCCCTCTGGCAATGCGTAGGTCCCCAGAACCAGCCTTGATTCTCTCTGGCATTAGGGTTTGGCCATCTCTGCAGCATGTTTAAGTCAGTGCCTATTCTAATCCAGCCCTTCACTGAGGGAGCCTTCCCTGGTTGCCACTGGGACCCACAGGACTAGAAGCCAATGGGATTCTTATCAATACCCTGCCAGCATTCATGGACTCAAGGTTTAAACTGTTGGGTAGGAAGAAAACAGACTCCAATCTCTGTAAATGCTCCAGCAGACCCAAGTTGATGTTTTCTTGCCTGTTAAAAAACAATCTTCTCTCCCAGGATAGATCCCATCAAGAGGGCAGTTGGTCCTTAACATGGGGTGTTTTATAACAGAAAAGACAGAGAGACTCTGGGATCATACTGAAGCAGGTAGAACCCAGATCTGCATTGACAAAAAGGCCTTAGGAGAAGCCTGTGAATTCTTTTGAATCAAAGCTTTTCCATTTGCACTTGTATGTTTCTCAGTTGTGGCATGCTGACAAATTAGACTGCATACTGTCATGCTCCATATTAATAATGTTTGGTCAATACTGGACCATACATCCAATAAAAGTCTTATTGTATTATAGTGGGGCTGAAAGAGTCTTATTAACTAGTAATGTTGTAATGATGCAGTATGACATGTCACTGATGTGGTCTGAGTGACACTGGTATATGAAAGTATACACACAGAATTAAGTCTGGTCCCTAATACCTGTTTTACCTTAACTTGGCAAGCATATGACCTAGGAGTCATGGGGTGGGAGGATAGACCTTGAATGTGTACAGTACCCCTCAGTGGGCTGGGGTCTCAGATTGAATAAAAAGGAGAAAGCTAGCTGAGAACAAGCGTTGATCCCTCTCTGCTTCCTGACTGCAGATGCCTGAGATCAGCTTTCCCACACCTTTCCTTTCAGCCAGAATAAAGCCTTCCTTTCTTTTTTTTTTTTAAGATTTATTTATTATTCTATATAAGTACATTGTAGCTGTCTTTAGACACACCAGAAGAGGGCATCAGATCTCATTACAGATGGTTGTGAGCCACCATGTGGTTGCTGGGATTTGAACTCAAGACCTTCAGAAGAACAGTCAGTGCTCTTAACCGCTGAGCCATCTCTCCAGCCCAAGCCTTCCTTTCTTAAATTGCCTTTATGAGGTGCTTCGCCACAAGCAAGGGCAAAATAACTAATACACTGGCTTGCGTATCATATAACATATTTAACACTACATTAGCGTATGTGCTTCCTAGTTAGGAAAAACAAGAAGTTCACTGTAAACAATACACGACAGTCACATGCATGTCTGATTATTACATGACTACATGCAGAATACTGTTTACTGTTAGATCTGGAGATTCACTCTGAGCTGATGGAGACAGAGGACCAAACATGAGGAAAAGTAACTAACCAGGTGGCAGGACTTACATAGAATAAATGAAATACTAAGCTACTAGCTAGTCAGGTAACAAGCCCAAGCTTATTGCCTAGGCATTTATAAACGAGATAATTCAGTCTCAGAGCTGTGACTTCAGGGAATAAGAGGCTGGTAGGAAAGCTTGCTGTTACATTCATGCTTGCATGGCAAGCCTTTACCAGTGAGTATCTCCCTAATACCACAATATCTTTCTTAATTTTTAAGAGGCATTATTATTATCTGCATGTGATGCATGGGTGTGTTTGTACACAAGCCACAGCATACGTGCAACTTTGCTCCCTGACTATCTTAAGACTTTTTTTTTTCTCCTTCAACTTTTCTGTGGGTTGCAGGGATAGAACTCAAGTCGTCAGTCTTCATGGCAAGTGCTTTTACCCAGCTCACTAGCCCTTAACTGTCTCTCTTGATGGTGGAACAGCAATGATAATGGACTAGACATCAGGTGACTAGGTTTGTCTGGCAACACGGGTCTCTAGGTGAGTGGCCTTGACTGAGTCCATTCTCTGTAGAGATCCCTTTGTCATTTTCTGTCAGTGCTCCCTAAAGTGCACTGGGTAGATCTATAAAGAACTCACTGACCCACCCACCCTGTGGAGAAGGAAAGTCTATGGATGAGCTCTCACTCACCGCCAAGATCAGTCTCCCACTGAGGGTGCAAGGCCATGCCAGAGCCCTTGAAAGGGAGTCAGCAGATGAAAGGGGCTGAACTGACTGGATGAGCACAAGCCAAGGCCAAGGCCAGCCATCTCACGGAGGCAAAGTTCAGGGCGCTTCTAGAGATTCATCAGATCTGAGGCCTCAGCAGAGCATCTGGAGGGGAAAGGTTTTCTTGGTTTGGTTTTAATCACAAGATTAGCTGAGAAAGAGTTAAAAATACATCAACTTTTTTCTTTTTAACCAAGAAGAGAACCAAGTACTCTAAAGGTATGGTATACAGACGTGTGTGTGTGTGTGTGTGTGTGTGTGTGTGTGTGTGTGTGTGTGTGAGATCCACTGACACATCTGTAGAGTGGATCCTGGGCACATAACCACATTTGAAGGTCTCCTCTGTGTGTGTCACACCTGTCTCTCATCCTCTACTTCAGGACCCGTCCAAGCCTCTGCTCAATGGTATAGTGACAGCCTAGAGGAGGTCCTGTTTGCTCCCCTGCCTCCAACTTGCTGTACAAAGGTCATTCCAAAGGTGGATTTCAACATTCCATCACTATCACCTGATAACCTCTATGGCCCATCACTTTAGAACCCAAGCTACTACCTGATAGTCTCAGAAAACCTTTTCACGTAACCATGAATCAATAAGCTGTGATTGGCTTTTGTTTTGAAATAGGGTCTCAACAGGCTAGCTTCAATCCTCCTTCCTCCATCGCCTGTCTCAGGGTTATAGGTATGAGCTAGGATAGGTGGTTTGAAAACTGATGTGTGAGAATTATCTTATCATTTATTCCCTGTGTCGGTTACCAGACGTCAAGACTTAAGTAATCAAGACACTGTCGAGCAGGGAGTGCATGGTGGCACACTCCTGTGATGCCAACAATTTAGTAAAAGCAAGGGGATCAAAAGTTTAAAGCTATCTCCAGCTACTGAATGAACCGTATCTGAAATAGGAGAGGAACAGTATGAGAAATAGAGCTCCACATGGGACACCTGGTGTATGACAGAAGTGACAGTGCAGAGCAGAGGGAAAATAACTGCTGCTGAGTCAGCTGTATCCATTTAGAAATATGTTCCTTCTTCTTCCTCTTCTTCTTCCTCTTCCTCCTCCTTCTTCTATTTCTTCTTCTTCTTCTTCTTCTTCTTCTTCTTCTTCTTCTTCTTCTTCTTCCTCCTCCTCCTCCTCCTCCTCTTCTTCCTCCTCTTCTTCCTCCCCTTTTCCCCCTCCTCCTTCTTCTTCTTTTTTAAAGATTTACTTATTTATTTTATGTATATGAGTACATTGTTGCTGTCTACAGACACATCAGAAGAGGGCACTGGATCCCATTACAAATGGTTGTGAGCCACCATGTGGTTGCCGGGAACTGAACTCAGTACCTTTGGAAGAACAGTCAGTGCTCTTAACCACTGAGCCATCTCTCTAGCCCCTAGAAATATGTCCTATCTATATGGCCCTTATTGTTATTGATTTTGGTGATTGTGAGACAGAGTCTCATGTAGCAGAGGCTGGCCTCAAGAGGCTGCAGTTAAGATGGCACTGAACTCCTGATTTCCTGACTTGAACCCTGGATTTCCTGCCTCTCCGTTCCAAGTGTTGTGATTTCAGGTAATTATGAAATGCATCAAAAACAAAACAAAGAAAAACTCAGAGTCTCATTTAGGCCCAGTTAGCCTCAGAGTTACTCTGTAGCCAAGTGTGACCTTGAATTTCTGACCCTCTTGCTTCCACTCCCCAGGCTCTGAGATTACAGGTATATTTCAACAATCTGGTGGTGGTGAAGGATATCAAAGCCAAGGCTTTGTGCATGTTAGTTAAACACATTACCAACTACATCCTCTGTCGAAGAAATTAGTCATGACTCCTATTTAACACTACATAAGATGCACATACACATATAACACATATATAAAGTATATAATATGGATGCAGTCTATATTACACTATGTTATATAATATACATTATTACATCATGTTATATATAATGTATATTACTTATATATAGTATGTAATGGGATCTGGTGCCTTCTTCTGGTGTGTCTAAAGAGAGTGACAGTGTAGTCACATTAAACAAATAAATAAATCTTTAAAAAAAAAAAAAAGAGTACGAACACAAAGCCCTGAGTGGACAAAGACATTTATAATACACGGGTTTGGAAAAGGACTTCTCAGAACACACACACAAAAAGAGAGCTCATAAATTCCCATTTAACCCAAAGGCTGAGTTCAAAATGAGTGAACAATTTATATAAATGATATATAAAACAGGATATACAGGTGGTTAGGAACGATGTTCATTATGATTAATTATCTGGAAAATACAAGCTAAGGTTATAAGCAACAACCTCTAGATAATCACTAGAATGGTATAATGAAAAAGCCTGATAATACCCAATGCTGGTGAGGATGAGGAGGGTGAGAAGCTCATCCACTGTTGACAATATTGTACATATGTTGGGCCACCCTTTGCCATGCTGCCAGAATATCTACTAAAGCTGAACATAAGACTCAGTGGTTCCATTCCTACAAACACTAGGAGAGATGGTCACATGATCGCAAAGAGTCATGACAGCACTGTCCTAAGTGTCCTCAAGTGGAAAAGTCTGGGAACTTCAATGCCTGCTACTAGTAGATTGGTACATTCATAGAGCAGAGAGTAGGGAAAATAACAGAGTGGCTCCTATATACAGCAGCATGAGCAAGTACAAAGAAATGCATGGTGTGATTCTGCTGCGGTGAGAGAGAGAAAAGTCACCATTCCACAGGGTCTGGAGAGATGACTTAGCAGTTAACAGCACTCGCTGCTTTTCCAGAGGTCCTAAGTTCAATTCCCAGGATCCACAAGATACCTTATAACCATCAGTAACTATAGTCCTATGGGATCTGATGCCCTTTTCTAGTGGACATACACTTTAAATTTATTTATTTATTCATTCATTGTAGACTGGTTTCATTCTGAAAAAGGGTCTCATGTAGACCAGGTTGGCCTCAAACTCACTGGTAGCTGAGAAAGACAATAAACTTCCTGTTCTCCTGTCTCTGAGTGCCGGGATTACAGGAGAATACCACTATACTTAGCTAAAGCCCTCATATCTTGACAAATGTTCTATTGATACAAAATATCAATATTTGTCACTCACGACTTGCACATGATATGACTCTTGAGTTCCTACACGTTATCTCTTATGTTTATATCTACATTTCTAACTCAGATCTTCACTGGGCTTGGAGCTACCTAAAGCAGAGACTTGAACTATGTTTTGGTAGTCAGTACAGGGCCGGAATCCATAGTTCTGAGCATGCTCAGTTATGAGTGGAGGTCAGAGACAAAAGTTCCATCACCCACTCGCTTGCTCTTTCCCTCCCTCACATATCTTCTTTCCACTCTTGCTCTAACAGACCTCTTAAGCTTACCCTTGATATTTTTACCTCTCTGTACAGCTGGGGATGTAGCCCCAGGCAAATGCTCTTCCTCTGAGCCCCAACTCCTGACTCATTACCTACTTAGCCCAATCCATACCATCTTCGGGGCAGAAAAACTTCAGTCATCTACCCAGGAGGGCAGATAGAGGTTGACAAATGTCCACTGTGATGGCTCCTTTCGCCTACTTAGGCTATCATCCCACCCCTCAGGCATAGGCACCCTGTGCCCGCATAAGCAAGGTGTGTGTTTAGCACAACTCCATGTGGTATCAGCTTAGACCACAACTCTCATCTCTCTCTGGCCTCAGGGCTCCATTGTCTCCAAACCTAGCTAACTTCTTCCCCCAAACGAGGGAGAGAAGTGTCTGTCTGGACTGGCAGCTCATCAGGGAGCAAGGCTATCTTCCCGTCTCCTCCTTCCTCACACGACAGGAATCCTCCCATCACAGCCTATCAAACTGATAAGATATTGATGGATATTGATTAAGAGCTTCTGCTAAAAGGGTAACCTGCAAACCTCCTCTTCCCCAACTCAGGAACCCAGTGGCTGACCTCCCACCCCCCAACCCCAGGCTATCAGGGGGCCGTGCCCTACCTGAAGCATTAGTGGACTTTAAGCTAGGAACAGGATTTCCTGTTAGCGGCCTTGGGCTTCTCGTGAATTTGGTACTAGACAAAAAAGCATGGCGTAGGCCAAGGGAAAACTTCATCCCACTTCAAAGGGACAGTTGCCTCCTCCCATCTATCTGAGAGCAGTAGGAAACTCATTGCTCTGGGATTTATGCCCGACTAATGTCAATGCCATACCTCAAATGCAGGCTGTGGTTGACAGAACTCAAGGACAGTCCAACAAACAATGGCATCAGGTTTGGGCTGTTCACTTGTCCCCTGATCCTTACCCTCTCCCAGGACATTTCCCTGTCCCCGCAGAACCTACCCGACTGGACCTCAGACCTAGCCCTCCTCTACCTCCTTCCTCATCTTTGTCAATTGTAACCCTTGTGATATTTTCACTCTTAGCCTTGGGCCCTTGCCATCGATTCTCTGCTTATCTGTTTCCTATCTGTAACCTGGAGCTAAGTGTCCCTCTCTGCTGGGTAGAAGGCTTTGGAAGGATTGAGGGAAAACTCTTGTGTGAAGGGAACAGGGTATAATTCAAGTTTTGATTTTTTTTTTTTTTTTAAGACATATGGGAT
>NW_022196905.1:208130113-208167557 GCF_008632895.1 Mastomys coucha
CTGTAGACCAGGCTAGCCTCGAACTCAGAAATCCGCCTGCCTCTGCCTCCCAAGTGCTGGGATTAAAGCCGCCACCACCGCCGGGCAAGGCTCAAATTCTTATTTTCTCCAGAATCACAGGTTCACAAAGCCCTGGGCTCTTTTCCTGTTTTGTTTGTTTGTTTGTTTGTTTGTTTGTTTTTGTTTTTTGTAATCAAACAAATTTGAGAACATTTTCATTTGGATGCTTTAGGGGTTAGATTAAAATAAAGATTAGTACTGGAAGGATATTAATATAACAGATTAGGAAGTACTACTTGGAAGAAATCTGGAGAGGGCCCAGCAACCACTGATCGAGCACATAGATTATAATCTCTCTGAAGGCAGGCTGCCTGTCCAGTTCACTAGCATCTCCTGGGCCACTTTCCAGTTAAAGGAACTGCCAGAAGCTCCTTCAAGACTAGGGAGGAAGTAGCCCTGGTCCGTCCCACCAGGATATAGGGAACGGACTCAGACGGCTTCAGTTGAAACCATCTCCTATTTCCCTCTGCTTGCTTTGCCTTGATTCTTAGGCAGGTAATAGCAACCCAAACCCAGATGTGGATAAGGACAGACTCATCCAACTTTCGCCAGAGATACTTCTCTTGAATCACACCTAACATTCTCTTGACTATAGCATGCATAATGCTGGCTTCCTTCTGTCCCTTGTGTTTAGGCTACACCCTAGTTTTTCTCTACCCTTTAGGAGGCTTAGATATCGTACTTGCAAGGTGTCCTTTGCTCCTGGATCTTGGGGTGGTAGAGAGGAGAACCGAGGGGACACATGAAACCTTCTCACCTTTATGTCATGGGCTATGAATAGTGAGGAGTTGGTTTGCAGGAGCTGGGTCCAGGGAGGAAGTCAAATGTAGATTTGTTTGGAGATTGAGGCTAAAACATCATGCATGCTGAGTATCCTGTCACTGGGCTACATTTCCAGCTTTGGGGTGGTGGTAGTAGTGTGGTATATGATGTGATGTAATGTGTGTGTGTGTGTGTGTTAGTGTATGTACACATGTGGAAGCAAGAGAACAAAGTCAGGTTGTCTCCATATCTGAACTTTGGGTCACATCACAAACTCATGCTTGTATCACAATACTTTATGAGGAGACATACTTGTATCACATTTCTTTGAACTTTTAATTTTGAGATAGGGTCTCCCTAGGCTGGCTTAGGCTGGTCTGGAACTTCATCTGCAGCCTAGGCATGCCTTGGTTTCCCACAAAGCAGGAATGACAGACAGGCCTTCACCACTAAGCTTGACTCAGGATGCTAGGCTTGGCTGGGGAAGCTGAATCACACACTGGTACACATTGTAAGAGAAACCTGCAATCGGGTTTCTTAAAATGCCAGACACCTAACAAGAGAGTCCGTACTGTTACTCAAGGTTAAGATGGACGTGCCCGCCAAGCCTCAGATTGAGAAAGCCCCTCTCAACAAGAAGGCCACACAGGCAGGTGGCTGGTCAAAGGAGGGTTCTCTGACACTGTACTGACAGATTTCCTAGTCCAGCTGCCTGGGGAGCACAGGTCTGGGCAAGGCCAGGAGACCAGCACTGCAATTAAATCAGCCCCACAATAGGAAGTTAGCAGGAGATACCTGCCCAACTCCATTTACCTCGTCCTGGAGCTCGTAGTGGCTGGTGAAGACCAGGAAAGGAAAAGGAGGACAATAGGCTTGCTGCCATCTCTTCATGTTTCCTGTTCTGGGATCCACTTTCCTGGGGCCTTTCTTGGTAGAGACACCTTAATCAGAGACCTCAAGGCAGCACCATGATTTTGACTTCTGGCAGGCATCCCAAAAAAAACCAGTAAGGTGCAATTCCAGGCTGCCTTGAGCTTCATGAACAAGTTTCCTATCTTTCCACAGCTTGGGAATCTCTGAAGGAAGGTCAAGTGGGAGTTTATTAGCCTTCTCTGGGGAAGGTGCAGAGGGAAGTCTTTGAACTCCACCCACGGATGGGTGGTTCCCACCACCGAATAATTTATAATTTAAGAGGGATGAGACCGCCTGGAGGGAAATGCCTGGGCTTCCTAGGGTTTCTGAGCCACGTAAGAGCCGTCGTCCTCACACCTAGTTCTAAAATCAAAAGTTCTACAAACTAGGCTGTGCAAGCGGCCTCAGCATCCCTCTTCTTTACTTCCTAGTAGCTACAAAAGTCTGGTCTGTGTAGAGAACCACCCCATCCCAGGCATATATTAACATATTAGGGAGGGACTGCTGTACTTTAACAATGCAGGTTCTAACACCAGATCCTCAGATTAGACACTTTAATGGCTATATATCTCCAAGGGAGTGACCAAAACACCCAGGTACACCTTCAATAGGGAAAACTTTTCTCCACTGTGTGTGGAGCTGGGCTAGAGGGGGTTGGACAAGGAGGAGAAGGAAAGCAATAGAGCCCTCCTGGAAGGTGCATTAAACTCCAGCCCACACATTTCCTGTGGGAGCTTTTGGATGTTTCCTCGGTAGGAAAATGTGTCCTTAACAGAAGCAGCTTCTCCTAGCCCACTCAGTCTGCCTCCGCCCCACCCCACCTTGTCTAATGCTGTTTTAGACAAGAGATAAGCTTCTCATCTTCCCATGCAAAATTCAACCCTACCATATCTTGGATCCTCTTGGGGGAGAACCAGCTAGACCTGGGCCATGTCGCTTTTGAAGACTCCCCCATGTGAACCCACTGAGAAGTTCTTATTTATTTCCCTTCTAGTCCTTAGGCGCCAGCACAATACTGGAATTTGCCAGCCGGAAAAGCCATTGGCTTTCCGACAGGGGACAGGAGAAGGGAAAAAAAGAAAGTAAACCCCTTTCCAGACAATGGTCAGTTGGGGTAAAGACTTCCCCACCCTGGATCTGCTCATATCCTGATTGAGATGGAGTACCCTGGCTTTGGTGGGAAGTCCAGCTGATTGCATGGTCCCTGGCCCTCTCCTACCCCTGGTCCCTGGCCCTCTCCTACCCCTGGTCCCTGGCCCTCTCCTCCTACCCCTGGTCCCTGGCCCTCTCCTCCTACCCCGTGCATTTTGCACTAGCCATTCAGAGAAAGAGATCCATTTTCAGTGCTGACTTCAAGACAGTCATGTCAGCTCATTACCCAGCATCCTTTCACAGTTAGTCTGTGCATTTATTGTTAGTCAAATGCACAAGTGAGATGGCGATCAGGTGGACAGGGTTAAAAATGACTCCTGCCAGTTTTCAGGTGTTACATATTCCACTCACCAGAAACCGCACAGATCACCAGAGAAAACTGATAACAATGTTAATGCGCAGCCTGACCCCTAAATCTGTGTGTCCCTGGCCCACATGAAGCCCTCAGGACCCTCTCTCACACTCAAGGAATTTAGCTTTAGGCATTTTGCTTTCATTGAAACTAATGGGGCGAGGGATAAGTCACTGACAAATTGGGCTGCCACTATGTTTCACGTGATTTTGCTTCCACTGACTCATGCGAGTATAACAACAATTTATTTTGCAAATACAACACTGAAGTTCAGAGAGGCCAAGTGACCTTGCCCCTAAGCCCCAGCACACAGACAATAGGAAGCAAAGCTAGGTTCTAAAGCCTGGGGTCCTAGCTTTATTTCTCTTGCTATGATAAAACACACTGGCAAAATCAATTTAGGGTAAAGAGTTATTTAGTTTATAATTCCAGGTTACAGTCCAGTGAAGGCAAGTCAAGGCCAGACACCAGACATCTATGTTAATGGGCAAGAGCAGAGAGAAAATGAAGATATCCACAACTACTGCTCAGATCTCTTACCCTGCTCATCTCCAACTCAAGACCCAAAGTCAGGGAATGGTACCATAAACTTTTACTTTTTTTAAAACAATTTTAACAATTAAACAATTAAAATTTAATTTAATTTTAATTTAAACAATTAAAATATAATTACATCATTTCCTCTTTCTCCTTTGCTTCTCTAATCCCTCCCTTCTCAATTTGATGGCCTCTTTTTATTATTCATATGTGTGTGTGTGTATATATATATATATACACATATGTGTGTGTATATATATATATGTATATATATATATATATATATATATATATATATATATATATATATATATATATATATATATCACTTCTAGTCTGAGTCTGCCCACATCTGTTAATATTATAGTCAAGATAATTCCTCATGGACCCATGGCTCCAGCCACATATGTGGCAGAGGATGGCCTTGTTGGACATCAGTGGAAGGAGAGGCCCTTGGGCCTGAGGGTGTTCAGTGCCCCAGTGTAGAATGCCAGGGCTGGAAGAGTGGGTAGGTGGGTGGGGGAGCACCCTCTTAGAGGCAGGGGGATGGGATAGGGAGTTTCCGAAGGGAAGATCTGGAAAGGGGAAATCATTTGAAATGTAAATAAAGAAAATATCCAATAAAAAAAGTGAACATATAGAGAAAAGAATCAAAAAAATAAAAAAGATAATCCCTCACAGACCAGCCTGATATAGATCATCCTTCACTGAGACTCTCTTTCTAGGCGATTATAGGTTGTGTCAAATATGACAATTAAAATTAAATATCACAAATATTTTATCAATTGTTTTCCTAATTCCAAACCCTATTTTTTTTCATCACTACCAACCTCCCTAGCTGATCAACAGGGTTGGTACATATGCCTTTAGGGCTCATCTAGTCTCCTACCAGGTAGCAGGTTGCTGTCTGGTTGAGGGGAACTCCCCCTGGAGACAGACAGCATGGCATGGTATTGTTGGAGGTGGCTTCTGAGGAGTGCAAGGCTGCCCTGGCACTTTGTTCTGCTGAGCCTAATAGATGTCCATCCCTATCCTAAACCACATCAAGACATTTATCTGTCCAAATGGGAATCTCTCTCTGTGCTTTGTCTGGGTAGAGAGTGCCCATGGACTGGCAACAAGAAAACTATCCTCATTGGAGACAGTGCCAAGGAACTTTGTGTCATTGTATAATGTGCTATCTGGTAGCCATTACAATGGGCACAGCCATCCTTCACTGTCACATTAGCTGGGAACTGCTCACATCCTCGGAAGGACAAGAGAAGGCAGGGAAACACGAGGAAGGATATCTATAGCACACACCACACCCCCACAACCCCCATTCCCACACACAAGCCGGCAGAAAGAATGGAGGCCATGGGAAGGAGCTATTACTGAGGTTCTAGGAATCTCTTTACTTGGAAGACATTTCCATAAAACCTGGAGACAATGGTGCATACATATTTACGTCCCCAGGAAAAATCTACCCAACCCTTGGGGACTCAGGATCATGGAATCCTTTGGCTTGTCGCACTTGGTCCACAAATTAGAAGTGAGTCTAAAGTGAGAGCACTAGTTACAAGGGAGTGTGAGCAAATCCTTCCCCTTTTCTGGGCTTCTCTATCTTCATCTACATTGTTTTGTTTCAGATTTTGTGTGCATTCATGTGTAAAGGTGCACATTCTGATGTATATGACCGTGATCAGTATGTAGAGGTCAGAGGACAACTTTGAGTGCCAGGCGCAGGCAGTTTCTATGTTATACTTTATGTGTGTATGGGTGTACATGTGTCTTCCACCCTCAAGTGTGTTCCAGATTCAAACCCAGGCCACCATTTTACATGTGAAGCCATTTCTCTGACCTCACTCCAACCTTTTTTTTTTTTTTTTTTTGAGAGAGAGAAGGAATAGTTTGTTAGTCTGGAATTTTGTAACATAGGACATGTTAGCTGCCCTACAAGTGTCCCCATAGATCTGTCTGTCTCAGCCCTCCCTCTTACAGCCCTGGGGCTTTGAGGATCCAAGCACAGGTCTAGTCAGGCAAGTATTTTACTGATGGAACATCTCTCTAGTTTTGTTTTTAATGGAGTCTTTTTTGATTTTATGCAGGTCCAAGCAGAAAGGTATCAGTCATGTATCCAGTTAGATAGACTTATCTAATTTTACTAATATAGGGCCCAGCACCTTGGCATTGCAATAGGAATTTACTCCTCCTTGAAGCCTCAGCTACCCCAAGCAGTCCAGGCCACAGGGGCTCTGCGAACACCTGCTATCAAGTAGGAGAGAAGAGTAGGGTAGAAAAGCATTTTAAAAAGCACTTCTTGAAAGCAGTCTCACAGTCTTTGGATCTGTTCTATATTCCATGGCTCTAGCAAAGGTCTACTCGCTGCCTCTCTGACTCCCAAATAGCACGTATACTTAACAGTTGAACACAGGCCCTTCTCTATCTGATTCCAACAGATCATGCAAGGTTGGTTGCCATATTGCCTCTTGTCAACTATCCTACCCCCCACCCACTATTTTATCCATGTGACAGTGACATCCTTCTTCTTAAGCTCTGTGCCCTCTAGGAAAACACTTTACAAAGTTTCTTTCCTCCCATGATGTGTTTGTGTGCTTGTCAGCGCCCAGGGATGTAGATCAGTTGGCAGGCTGCTTGCCCAATAGGCACAGAGTACTGGGTTTGATCCCCAACACTGTACAAAATCAGCCACAAGTCTATAATATCAACACTTGGAAAGTAGAGAGAAAGGATCAGAAGGTCAATGTCATTCTCAGCTGCATAGGAAGTCTGAGCTAAAGACTGTCTCAAAACATATATAAAAAAGTACTTGTCTCAGGCTGGAGAGATGGCTCAGCAGTTAAGAGCACTGACTGCTCTTCCAGAGGTCCTGAGTTCAAATCCCAACAACCACATGGTGGCTCACAACCATCTATAGAGCTACAGTGTACTCATACACATAAAAGTAAATAAATAAATCTTTAAAAAACACAAAACAGTACTTGTCTCATCCACACACTAGACCAGGGACTCCCTGTGGCCAATATCTATATCTACTGTTCCTGGGACCTAGAATCTATCGATTACCCTGTGATTTTAAGAATAGAATTAAATGAAAAGGAATCGAGCTCTGGGAGTTCAAAACGAGACTTCTTAGAGCCGAGTAGATTAAAAATAACTTGGGGAACAATTTTTGTGGGGAGATGAGGGGCAAGGAGTGGGTGTCCCAGATAGAATGCTATTTAGGGACTCTACCCTTGAAGTCTGGCAGGCTTTTTAGTTCTCTGAAAATCTGCAACCTTATACTTGAACCCTTGATTGTATATCCTGTATCAAAGTAACTCCGGGAGGTTTCTAAGTCAACAGAGGTCAGCAGGTACCGCTGGAGAGCTCAGGGAGGCGGAACACACAAGCTCTCCTAATCTGATAACACGACAACATTAAGGCTGAAGAAAAGCCTTAGGGTTGCCCACACCTGCCCACCAGCCACTGGTTGGTGAGATTTACTCAAGAGGCAGCTGCTAGTCTGGCTAGGGGAGGGGCCCAAGGCAGCTGGAGGCTCTTTCCAGGGCCTCCTTCAGTAACTAGTTCCCTTTACTGTGCAGATGGGGGTGGGGGGGTTGAGTCTCTAGGCTTCTCCAGTTCCCACCACCACCACCACCACTCTAACCCCGCCCCACCCCCCCCCCCCGCCGCCGCCGCCGCCGCCACCG
Source organism: Mastomys coucha (assembly GCF_008632895.1). Classification (NCBI taxonomy): domain Eukaryota; kingdom Metazoa; phylum Chordata; class Mammalia; order Rodentia; family Muridae; genus Mastomys; species Mastomys coucha. Next base: position 208,137,581 of record NW_022196905.1, read on the forward strand.
CCACCTGCCTGTGGTCAGTAAGGAGGGGGTGTTGTCTCAAGTTGTGAGCCCAGTACAAGCCTCGCTACCTCCCCCACTTGCACTGCTGAGATGCCCTCGTCCCTTCATTCTGGGCTTCTGGAACTAACATCTAAATGCTGCAATAATGAGATACCTGTTCTGTACTTCAGTGTCTCTTCTGAAGCACTTCTCTTCACGCCCCTGCTGCTCAGGGGCTGAGTGGACCCAGCTCAAGATGGAGTCACTTCTTAGGAGCTGATGAAAGGTCAGGCGTAGCCCTGGGGCTCGTGGTCTTCTCTCCTCCCCCCACCCCCACCTTGACAACTTCTAGTGCTCCTAGCTCCCTAGCTGTGTTGGGGCACTTGTCTCAGGATTTCTCTGTTAGGTTGCTCAAGCAGAGGGCTGGAAAGAAGGATCCTGAATCCAGCAGCACACTAGCTCTCAAGCCCACTTGGGTTAGGGTTGTGTTCCTCTTCCTGGATGACCAAACCAACACCATCAGCATCATAGATTAACTCCTGCTCAGGTTGCTCTTTCCTCCCTACCACAGCCCCAGATGCTAGCAAGAATCCACTCTGCTATCCAGATCCTGCAAGCCCCGGGACAATACTGGGTATAATACACGCTCTGAAGGAAGTCCCCTGCCTTGGGGGGCGCGCGTGTGCGTGTGTGTGTGTGTGTGTGTGTGTGTGTGTGTGTGTGTGTTCTCTGCACTGAGTGATCTGTGTATAATTCCTTCTCTCCCTGAGGCTTCCTCACTAAAATGATAGCGGAGCTCTTCAGGATTCCCCAACATGACTTTCCTCTTCCTGACTGTGTGCCTTGGACAGCACAGGAAAACCTACAGGGTGACCATAAGCCCGGCTACCATCTCAGCGGGCTGAATTCAGCCAGTACCAGGACACTGGACACGTGGTACTCGTTCTTTTAAAGGGTTTATCATCTCAGCTGGGAGGAAAGACAGAGCTGAAAGGCTAAATCCTAACACCAGAGGACGAATGCTCCAGGGGTAACAAGTTCATATTGCAGAATTGAAGGACTTTCTCTCCCTGTTGTCTCCTGACCTTTCCCCCTCCAGTTCAGCAGGGATGTCCCCTCAGGTGTGTTGTCTCCCTGACATACACCCAGCCCCACCAATGTCATTGGGCTCTCCAGGGAAAGGTACTGGTAAACCCCAAGCTTTGTCTCCCTGCCCCCCTTTCTCTTCCTCTTACCTCCTTCCCTTTCTCCCCTCTGTGCATGTCTATACTCAATTCTCTCTCTTTACAGCAGGAATATAATGTTCGGTTGCTTTACACCCACTCTGAATGCTGCCAGCGAATAATGACTAAGGTGGTGGGTGGAAGTACAGCAAGTTGAGACCAATTTAGCAGACCAGGGTGCCAGGAGGAGGGTGATTTAGCATCAAATGGCTTTGCAACAGCAAAGAGAGGGAAGCTGCCCCCAAAGCCAGCAGGCCACTGAGCCAAGTACACAGCCCTGCCCTGAATGCCTGGGGCAGGAGCTGTACCAGCCACCTGGAAGTCTACTGGAAGAGATGCATGCACTGTGTTTCAGAGCTGAGAGCAGAGGGCAGCCCCATCCCTCATCTCAGTTCCACTTGAGGGACCCCTTTCTTGTATGTCCCTTAAGCTGGGCGCTTCAACCAGACTGGTTCTGCCCTAGCTAGTTCATAGCTACCCAAAACGGCTTTAGGGATGGTAGAAATTGAGGTTCTGTGGTGTTAGGGTGTGAGTTGACTGCCCACACCTCAGGTCATGCCACAGAGGGGGCATTCAGGAAGACAGGGTGTGGGTCTTTGGGTCTTAGGATCTTGAGAGTCACACAAGAGCTGTGTCACATGTTGAAATGGTGCATTTGTGCATGGGTATCACAGGAGAGGGAATGAGTGAATGGGAAGAATGGGAAAGGGGAGATGGGGAGGGAGAGAGAGAGAGTGAGAGAGAGAGAGAGAGAGAGAATGATGAGCTCTGTCAGTTGCTCTGAGGGCAGTCTTCTGTTCCAGGGTGATAAAGTGACAAAGCAAATGTACTGGTGTTCTGCAAAGGACAGCCTTTGTTCCAGGTAGTGGGCACAACCCACATCACACCAGCTTAGGGGTCAATTTAGTCTGTCACTTAGTAAGAAAAATCAGACACGTACTGTACTGTACCGATTAGAACAATCCCTCTCAGTGCTGTCTCCTTCCATTTTCCCACCCTTTCTTCTTATAGCACTCCATCCTCAACTAGGAGAACCTTCCACATGTGATAAACTCCAGTGTGTCTTCCTTCCACACCATGTGTTGCCTCTCAGCGGAGAGGCTGAGCCATGTCTTATTCTGGAACTTACCTGCTATATACAAGGTGAAACTGGTTAAAGATGCACCTTGCCTTCCCAGGGACGCATCACTAACTTAGCTTCCTTAGAGGACGCATTGGCTCTAACTTTAATGTGGACTTTATCAATAAATAACATGAACTTACTAAATTTAAGGAGAAATCTAACACATAGAAATCATTCTTTAAAGCAACCCCCAAATAAATATCTCATCCTTGGCTGCTTCCTGGCTTGGTTTAAGCTTAACAGATATATGATATATGTGTATGTAGCACTTAGGAGTTAAAGGACGCACAATAAAATGAGAGAAAAGTTTGAGGCCTTTATCATCCCCAAATTACAGTCATTATTAGAGTTGCTGTTCCCTTATAATTTAAAATTAACTTTTTTTTTTTTTGATGGGGGGAGACAGGGTTTCTCTGTATAGCCCTGACTGTCCTGGAACTCACTCTGTAGACCAGGCTGGCCTTGAACTCAGAAATCTGCCTGCCTCTGCCTCTAATCCCTCTGCCTGGGATTAAAGGTGTGCGCCACCACTGCCTGGCTTAATTTATTGTTTATTTATTTGGAGCCATGCATGCTTGATGCTAAGTGTGCTTTATAAGGGTCAGTTCTCTCTTTTCATCATGTGAATGCTCGCCCCAAATTTAAAGATAAACAAAGAAAGAGATATTAAGCCTTTGTCAATGACTTAAGGAGCCTAAATCTAATTAATAAGGTCAGGGGCAGAGAGAACAGTTCTGTGCTAAGGGACATTCCTAGTGTGTGCAAGGCCCCGAGTTCTACATCAAGCACTATGCCCTTCTGACAAAAGGAGAAGAAAAGAAAATACAATGAATCCCAATGCCCTCATAACCATATTACAACCGGTACTCATGCCAGTTGGCTTCAATGCTCAGCTGGAAACCCTGGGTGAGCTCCTTCACCTTACTCGGTTTCCTCACCTGCCACATAGTAGAAGGAATAGCATGGGGAAGTTGGATGTTATCAATAATGATAACAGGAAGTTGTCATTTAAAGTGTAGTTTCTATGAGAGAGTCTGAGAGAAAAAGAAAGGGAGGAGGAGGAGGAGAAGGAAGAGGGGAAGGAGGAGGGAGAGAGGGAGAGGTAGGAAGTCTGGATCCATCCAAAAGCAAACCTGGGCCTGTGTAGGCACAACTCTAATCTTAACACTCGAGAGGCTGGTCCTGGAGGATCAGGACTTCAGGATTTGTGGGGAGGGAATAGACAACTCAAAGCCAACTTGGGTTATATATGATCCTGTCCCCAAAAAAAAGCTAAAAAGGAAAAGGAAACTCAAAAAAGTCTTGACATAAATTGCTTCCCAGGCAGTTGTTGGTCGGCAAGACCTCCCAACCTCCTCCTCATTGCTCTGGAATTATCTAAGGAGGTGGAAGCCAGGACCTCAAGGAACAGAAGCCTACAAAGGGAACTCTGCTAAAGGGCCTGGGAGGCCAGCCCAGCCAGGCCTAGGTTTAGGAAAGGTCTCTCGACCACTCCCCTAAAGCTTAAAGAAGTAGCTGTGGGGGCCAAACTACAAACTCACTGGAGCTAGTTCCCTCCCACTTTTCATTCACCAACTGTCAAGAGGGGGATGCAGAGCCCCAGAGGGTTTTCTTCAGTTCTCAGCTGCAAGCAGAATGCTGACCTTATTTTTCTATCTACTCTCTCTCTCTTTTTTTTGTTGTTTGTTTGTTTGTTTGTTTGTTTCGATACAGGGTTTCTCTGTGTGGCCCTGGCTGTCCTGGAACTCACTCTGTAAACCAGGCTGGCCTCGAACTCAGAAATCTGCCTGCCTCTGCCTCCCAAGTGCTGGGATTAAAGGTGTGAGCCACCATTGCCCCACTCTCTCTACTCCCTTAACACACCTGCTTAGGTTCATCTTCTAGGTCGAGTCCTGACCACCTACCTCCTCTCTGGCATCTTCAATTCACTTCCATCTTGAGACAGCTGTTGTACTAAAGTTAGTGTGGGAGTGTTGGTTCACTGGGATTGTCCCTAATTAATTCTTTCTAACTAACATCCCCAAATTTAGACTCAGTGCATTAGTTGACCTCTTCAGAAGTATCACCATTTCTCTAGCACTTGATATGGGCAAGACCTTTAACAAATAAGAGCTGGGGACATAGCTCAGTTAGGAGAACTTGCATGGAGACCTGTGTTTGATCCCTAGTACTGAATTAGGCATAGTGGCACATGCCAATCATCTAAGTACTGGTAAAAGAACAGAAATTCAAAGTCATTCTTAGCTACATAACAAGTTTCAGGACAGCCTGAGCTACATGAGTCCCTGTCTCAATTTTTAATGAAATGACAATGAAATTCAGGTTGTCAAGCAGGAGTAATGCTCTCCCAAGGAAAAATTTAAGTCATCATGAGCCCCTGCGAGCATTCGTGGTTAGCACAATAGGAGACATCATGACCAACAATGCTAAGAGCTTGTGAAGCTAGTAAAGCATAAAGCATGGCCACATGACCTCCCCAAGCCCTACAGCAGTTCACATTCTCCAAAGAATCCCCTGAGTGTCCAAAGTGCAGCACCAAGGAGATCCATTCAAAGGCAAATTCAAAGTGCTGAGACGAAACAGCCTGAAGTCCCCAGGCAGCTGGAGATTTCTTTTTTGGGGAACCCTTGCCATTGTTCTGCAACTGCTCGCCTGACTGCGGACCCCAGGTCTGAGTTGGGTCCAGCACCTTCTCCCACTTCTGCTGACTCCAGCCCTTGACTCCAGACCCCAGGTCTGAATTGGGTCCAGCACCTTCTCCCACTTCTGCTCTGGTGGGTTGTCAAACACACAGAAGAGTAGACGCGACACTCTGAGCTGAGAATTCACGGTGTGGCTTCTTCCCCAGACACTCTGTAGTTCTTGGGGAGCCAATGAGTCACTGTGATAGCAGCACCAAATGGTAGAAATACCTCAGAAGAAGGAATGGGATCTGGACCTAAGGGAAAGATGGTTGAGGGACTAACCGACAGTGGCCGATGCCTGGGGTTAAAACAATGGTGTGAGATTCAATGGCACTCAGTGGATGCTGTTAAACTTTGTTACAATATTATTCATAAATGAATTGGATTGAAGTTGCTTAAAAACAGATTATTTGTCATGACCTTATTTGGTATTTTTTTTAAAAGATTTATTTATTATTATAAATGAGTACACTGTAGCTGTCTTCAGACGCACCAGAAGAGGGCATCAGATTTCACTATGGGTGATTTTGAGCCACCACGTGATTGCTGGGATTTGAACTCACGACCTTCGGAAAAGCAGACTATGCTCTTACCTGCTGAGCCATCTCACCAGCTATATTTTTATTGTTGGGTTGTTTATTATTGTTTTCTGCATTTGAGATTGTCTCAGGTAGCACAGGATGATCCTGAACTTCCTATGTGGTCAGGACTGGCTTTGAATGTCTGATCCTCCTATCTCCACCACTTGGGCAAGGTTTGGTTATAATAGTGTGCCACCATATGAAGGTTTATGTAGTGTTAGGGGCTCAAACCCAGAGCCTCTGCATTTCAAGGAAGTATATTCATTCAAGGAAACTAACCACAGCCCATGATATTCACTGCTGAACTTCATTGTGGGTCCCGAAGCCTTGCATTCTGTAGCATCCAATGAAAAGCTGTGGGGTGAATGCTAAACACGCCCAAAGGCCTAAGAATACATTTTCAGGACTAGAGACCATTTTTATCTAGTTAGAGCCCCTCTACTTCTTCACCCATACATGCAGACATCTGGCTTCTTAACCCCCGCATGGCAATCGAGCACTCTCACACTCTCAGAGAACTGGCACACCCAGACCACTCCCCACGGCATACTTCTTCTATCTCAGCTCCTGTCAATCATCAGAGGCAGATAGCCAGCTGAGGACACCTTCTTCAGTCTCAAGAGTGCACAGGCTGAAAGGCTAAAGCAGGTTTGCCTCGCAGAGTGAGCCAAGACATGCTAGAAATAGGAGAGACAATCATCTTGGGCAAAAGCAAATGTCTGCTCCTTCCATGAAACCTCTGGGAAGGATGTCTCTCTCTTTTTTCTCCCCAGACAGGAAGATCTTCTCAGCTCTAGCAGATGAGTGCTCTATACTCCCATCTACACAGCTAAGACGTGGGTTTTTGGATTTCATTAATGGTGGACTTGGCTCTCATTAGTTATGGGATCTCGGGGAACACCCTTCCATTCTGGTGCCTCAGTCTCTTCACTGGCAGACACAGAGTAAATCACATCTTATCCTAATGTGGTAGTTATGCTGTGAGGATAAAGGAGACAACAAACGAGATAACATCTATGATGCACTGAAAATGGTTAGAAGAAAGAGCTAGGTAAATACAAGGTGTGGGCCATGCCTGATTAGAGTGCATTCTCTGCCCACAGACTCCTGCCCACACTCTGTTCTGTGCCAACCTTGAAGACTCTTACCTCTGAAAAATCTTAACTCTGATACTCATATGCATACACCTTTCAAACACCTCCATTTTCCTTCTGTCTGCCTGCAGGCAGAAAATTGTTTCTGAACTTGAAGGTAGCTCAGGTTACAAATCCTCAAAATCCCTTACCAGCAGCCTCCTCATCAGGGTCTGGGTGCTGGGAGAATTGCAGGCAGGCAGCTTATCTCTCGGTGGATGGGCTCTGAGACTAGATTGTGTTCCCCAAGAAGAGAGACCCTTTTGTGGAAAAGCCTCTAGGACAGCTACCCAGAACCCAGTGCCTCTTCATCAGCAATTCAAGGAGCACGCAGAAAGCCCGAGGGCAGAAGGCATGGTTCTTGGATCCCTAAACGACTCTCGGGCTTGGGAAGTTGAGGACTCTACAGCGCTTTCCCAGGACTGACAACCCGTGGGTGAGCAGAAAGCTCACATGGGCCACGGTTTAATCTCTTCCACTTGGAGCAGGGAAGGGAAACATCACCTGGTCCTTGGTGTTTGGGTTTCTATTACTGAGTGAAGCCAGGGCAGATAGAGGCAAACAGAGGAGGTCTGACTCCCTGTGGTGAGCGAGAAAAAGGAGTCAACTGAGGGTGTGTGTGTGTGTGTCTGTCTGTCTGAATGTCTGTGTGTCTGTGTATCCGTCTGTCTGTCTGTCTGTCTGTCTATCTGTCTGTCTGTCTGTGTATCCGTCCAAGCTCAAGCTCATTCCTATCCCTTACAGACACAATGTACCTCCAAAGTTCCAGTGAGCAAGGTAAAGTTCCCAGCAGCTGGATCCTCTGTCTGGGGCCTCAGTCTCTGTGGCCTCACTTCCTCACCTCTCATTTCTTCATCTCTACATTCACGTCACCTAATGCACGTCTCCAAGATGAAATTCAGGTTTGCAAGGAAACAACCCCCCCCCCCCCGGTCTGACAGACAAAGACATAAGGATTGACTGATGCACACCCTGATGCACACCGTTTCCTTCAGGGGTCAGATTAGAAATACAAGCAGTGACAGGGGAGAAGACTCCCCCACACCTACCACTGCCCTCCACCCTGATAGTTACACGTAGAAACAAAGACACCTAGACAGACGCGGACACAGACAGACAAAGACCGACAGACGAGCAGACTCACTCCCGGAGTGGTATGCTGTAGAAAGCGCAGCCTTCCCTGTGCCTGGGCCGTCCGCGGGGCTGTAGACACCGCACGAAGGAGGAACAGGACCCTGGGTACCCGTAACTTACCTGTCTGTCCTTCTCCGCCTCGGGGATAGCTGCAAATGGCTGCAGATTTTGAATTTTCGGTGTATTTTGTGCAGTTCCCCCTTTCTCTTCTTCTAGAGAGCTACTGGAGCCGGCGGATCCCGCGTCACTTAAGTCACACTCCCAGGAGCAGCAGAAAGGCAGAGAAACTTTCGGACTGTGAGCTTGTCGGAGCCTCCCAGAGCCCGCCAGCTCGCCCTGGCGCTCTGGCCCTTGCGCTGGGACCCTGGCCGCCGGCGGGGCGGGGCGGGGCGGGACGGGGCGGGACAGGGCGGGGCACGGGTGGGGCGGGGCCAGAGTCAACGACATTCATTGGCCCGCACTGCCTGCACCCTGTCCTGCTCTCTCCCCGGCCTTTGTTCCAGGCTGACAGCTGGGGTTGCTCCGACCTCCTGGCTCCTCTGTACTCTGAGCCCGCGCCGGTCAGGCTCGCAGTTTCGTAGCTCCCACTTCATCACACTCGGGGCTTCCTGTCTGTTCAGCCTTTCTCTGTCTTTCCTCGTCTTCCACTATCTCCTCGTTCTTGCTTTCTCTTTCTGCAATCTATTTGCCTTCGCGTTTTCTTTACCCATTTTCTGCATTCCCCTGTTCTTTGCTACCTCTACCTCTTACCAGTGATTTCTCCAGCCCAACCCCCAATCACAACCCCAGCAAAAGGCTGAGTTTCTTGGTTTAAGGACCAAACTAACGGCCTAGAGGGGTTATGAGGGTATTGCTTCACCTTGCTGCGATTATAGACCAGAGAGCCCACAGCCTCCTGGCTTCACTCCTCAAAAAGATCCAATTAAATTTTGAACACTTCAGAAGCCTGGCCTAGTGATGCAAGCCAGTAATCCCAGGGACTTGGAGAGAGGCTGAACAGGAGCATTAAAAATTCAAGTCCTGCCTGGAGCACAAGATGAATTCAGTGCCACCCAAAGCTCCAAAGTGTGTGGCCTTATCTCAAAATATAAAGTGGAAATATATAGGCAGGGCAGGCTGGAGAATTAATTCAGTGGTAAAGGTTGTGGCCAGTGGTAAAGGTTGTGGCCTTAATTTTGTGATCCAGCACTAAAAGCGGCAGCCATTCACCCACTTTTTCACCACCTATCTGAGGGTACACAGAGGGTAAGATAGTGAAAAGTAGGCTAGTCTGAAGGCAGAGGCACTACCCAGAAAGTGCCAGTCCAGGCCTGAAAGGAGCAGGTTAAGGGGAGAAGAGTGGGGATCACTATAGCATGGCCGAATCAGAGTGTTTCTGACACTCTCCTGCCCCAACCCCTGCCGCTTCCTCCTGGCCTTGTCCCTAGATTAATTTAAAGCTTTATTTAATTATGTAATTCTAGCTTCCAGAATATACCAAAGAGGGAAAGTAGCCAGCCAGCCTGAGACAGGTGAGTTTATCCCAGAATATCTCTCCAACGGAGAAGTGTTTCTCCTGCTCCTCTAACGATACATTTCCCAGTTCCAGTCATGAGTGCCACCCTTACTTGCACCTCTATAACCACCACAGGCAGAGTGATGCCTCTTTTGACGAAAGCCTCCTCTTCGTTCTAGGTCCCACTCACTCATTGACTTGGTATAGGCACGTCTTCTCAGAGGTGAGCGTGTCTCAGGAATCTTGATGAATAGGAGGATACAGAACAACTGTTCTGGCACTTGAAGGTAACAGTAGACTCGGAAGAGAGACTAAGGACAGTGGATTACAGATCTTGGTCAAACTCAACTTCGTCATGATTGTGATATTCCAGAATATAGCTTTCTGATTCCGGCCCTACCACGGTCTATTCGTACAAAGTCATATCCTAGGCTAGACCTCAGTTTGCTGTTCTGCAAAGTGGGTGTGGTAGATGGTGCCTTTTTTCTTTTCTGAGATATATTCTCAGTAAGTAGCCAAGGCTGGCCTTGAGCTCAAGACTTTCCTTTGGAGAGCTAGGCTTCCAATTGCGACTTGTCATGACTGACTAAGACACTTTTACCGCAGCACTGACATCTCTTTCAAGTACACTGTGGGTAGAGGGCTGGGCATGCATATGATCTTCTTGTGACCCAGTTAGGCAGAAGGTGGGCAGTATTGGGATGTGAGGCTGGAACTGGATGTAGTATGAGACAATAGAAACACCCTATGGATAGGATACTTCAGAGATAAAGGGAGCTAAGTTGAGAGTGAAGGAGGCAGAATGATGAGAGGAAGCCTGTGATGGATTGTAACAATGTATGTGTGTGTGACATGGCTGCACCCTTAAAACCTAAATAATATGACCACCAGCAAGACAAAAAGCTCAATTAGCTCTTTATTCCAAGGGAATGCCCTGCAGTGACTAGATGTGCCTGCAGTGACTAGATGTGCCTACACTCTTACCCCAGTAGAATTTCCAAAGCCCTTCCTCATACATCAAAGGCCATATCCCTCACATTTTCCTATGCCTTCGTCAGGTCTAGAAAGGTGTGTCACCAAACCCGTTGTTATATTTGACTTCGGTAGTCTGTGTTGGTAGACAAATGTTTCAGAGGATGGGGCAGGGGCCTTTTGAGTTCTAAGTCAACTTGGTATACAAAGTCAGGGGTTAGGAGAGTTCCTTGACCTCACTAATCTGTCCTCTAAGATAGAGGCTCTGTGTTTTGACTTTGTGTGGGGGATTGAGTAGGAATGGCTCCTATAATCTCATGTGATTGAATGTTTGGTCCATAAGGAGTAGCACAATTAGGATCTGTGGTTGTGGGGCACCAGGTCGTGGGGAAATAAAGGGGTAGAAGAGACCTGCATCCCGCCAGAGCTCGGGGAGAATGGATGGGTGGACGTGGGAGACTGCCAAGTGACCCCACAGAACCGCTGCAGGACAGGTGATGGGCTGTGTTAGGCCACTGGACCCCACTGGGGTGGGGGAAGAGTTGAGGGGAGGAAGGCGCAGTCTCCGGCACACAGACCGCTGAGTACTGCAGAACACACGGCTCTGGGGTCACTGGGCCCACAGAGGCCAGGAACGACAGGTTCTCAGTCTCGGACACCTCAGAACAAAGTCGGGGCCCTGGGGGCGGCTCAGTCAGCCTCCGGGCACAAGGGAAAAGGGGCAGGGAGAGAAGGCGCTGGGTAGTTCCTTCCATCGAGGGCTAGAGTCCTTGGTCAGGTCTGGCAGCTGGAAACGCTGGGAGGCCTTCCTGAGGGAGATTAGATGCAGCTCTTTAGGGGAAGGCCTATTCCATTGTTCCAGTACAGCCAGTCTAGATGAAAGGAGGCAGTCCATGGTTTTAGAGCTTTATTGTAGGGGAGAGAGAGAGAGAGAGAGAGAGAGAGAGAGAGAGAGAGAGAGAGAGAGAGAGAGAGAGAGAGAGAGAGAGAGAGAGAGAGAGAGAGAGAGACAGAGACAGAGAGAGAGACAGTGAGAGAGAGAGAGAGAAGGAAAAAGCTAGCCATGGCCATGTGGAGAGAGGGGGAAGGGACGAGAGGTGAGAGTAAGAGGCAAGGGAGCGAGCAAGAGCTTAAGAGAGAGGAGGGGCCAAGCAGTCCCTTTTATAGTGGGTTGGGCTACCTTGCTGTTGCCAGGTAACTGTGGGGCTGGACATACCTGGCTGCAGCCAGGTAACTGTAAGGGTGGAGTCTAGCCAGAATACCAGGAGTTTGGGGCATTGCCTACCTGACTGATAGCCACAGGAATATGAAGTTGAGGGCTTGTGGTGTCAGGCGCTTAATGTCTGTGAGCATAGCTTACGGTTCTGTCCCTGGTAGAATTTTCTACTGGGTCTCCGGAGTAAGCCTCGCCCAACCAGAACACAGAACGCCTTTCATAGTCCAACATGTGATCTTCTTGGAGTCTGTGTGGCCATGTTGGAGATGTGTCACTGGTGTGTTTGGTGGGCTTTGAGGTCTTGTATACCACTCAAGCTCCCCGCTGTGTGGCACAGAGACTCCTTCTGCTTCCTTCTGACCAAGATGTAGAATTCTCGGCTTCTTCAGCACCATGTGTGCCTGCACGCTGCCTTGCTCCCCACCATGATGATAATGGACTAAGCCTCTCAACTCTAAGTCAGCCCCAATTAAGTGTTTTCCTTTTAAGAGTTACCATAGTTTTGGTGTTTCTTCACAGCAATAAAGCCTAACGAAGGCACTTGGCATCTTGTTCTTCATCTCTAGAACCCATAGCTGGCCATGTAGGAACAGAACCTGATCAGTTAAGTCAGTAGTTTGTCTCTTCTATAAATTTTCTCTTCTAAGATTGCATCCTTTTTATTTGACAGCAAAATTTTAAAATCCAACACATGTAAATAGCAAGCATACGTGCACATGCACAAGTGTGCACCACACACACACACACACACACAATCCTTAAATGAATACATTCAGGGGTGGACCGTAATAGACAGGACAACATTTCAAAGGAGTGGTTGGCGTCAGATTCAGAAGACACACCCTTAGCCCCTTTGCTTCAAACTTAGTTTTGTCATATCCTTTTTGAAACTCACTTTTTCATCAGCAAATGGATCTAATAACACTTGTCCTATCTTTCTGTCAAGGGGAACACTGCAAAGAGTGCATAAAACCAAAGGAGGGTTGAATATAAAACATCACATGGCCACTTAATATTAGGTTAAGTCTAAAACGCCAAGGCCTTGTGTTTTAAGATAAGAAAGCTGACTTTATTTAAATGAGTCTGCGAACTCTCCAAATGTTGAAGAGGGGATATGGTAAGGCTAAAAACAAAGATCTAAGAGATCCGCAGACTGTGTTTACCCTGTCTCTCAGCTGCCTCAAGAAGAGACCAGAAGTGTTGGTTTTCATGCATACAAAGCTCCCCGCACCCTGTCTTGAGGGGGGGCCTTGACAACCTATGGGGTAGAAAGTGCTCTCAAGTAATTTTTGCTGTTTAACTTGCACCAGATTGTGTGTTTCCTAATTTTACATATACATTTATAATAATAGTTATTATTATTATTACTATCATTATTAGGATAATGTCACACGGTCCATACTGACCTTGAACTAATAACTGTCAAGAAAGATTACCTTGAACTTCTTGTGTCCACCTCGCAAGCACTGGGACGATAAGGCTGAGGCACCTGGTTTATGTGATGATTTTTCCTCCAGTAAGTCTGCTCGTGTCCATACAAGATGGAGCCAGACTATGGGGAAATCAGAAAGCCAAAGGTCTGGTAAATTTCTCCATCCTTTCTTCCCAGTAGAGCGTAGCACACGGTTGTAATTTCACCCCTAGCTTAGAAAGGGCCTGGGCTGTGCTCTGTTCTGAAGTATATCCCTGCAGTGGTTTTGGTAAGTCATTGTGAAGCTGTATATCAGTTGGGAATGTTTCTGTTTACAAGTAGCTGAAAAAGCCAGCCAGCCTGGCTTACACAACAGGGAAACATATCAGGAGTTAGTGATCTCAGAGTTTAACATCTTGCTTGGATCACTGGTGCTGGGCTCTGGTCTTTCCCTCTCTCTGTTTTATTGTTGTCAAACTTTGCCCTCAGCATGCATGGTAGCTTTGTGAAGACAATTTGACATTATCAGTCTAGTTGTCACACTCAAGACCTGTGTTTGGCTGAGAAATAAAAGGTCTTTGTTCCAGCATCTCTTTTATTTATTTATTTATTTATTTATTTATTTTATGTATATGAGTACACTGTAGCTGTCTTCAGACACACCAGAAGAGGGCATTGGATTCCATTACAGATGGTTGTGAGCTACCATGTGGTTGCTGGGAATTGAACTCAGGACCTCTGGAAGAGCAGACAGTGCTCTTAACCACTGAGCCATCTCTCCAGCCCTGTTCCAGCACTTTGTATGATCAATAAAACCATTCATGACCCTGAACAGGCTCAGTCTCATATTCTAGTAGTAATTAGAAAACTCAAAGTTACCTGAATTGGCATTGTTCCATCTTTTGAGGAGGAGCGTTGGTTAGAGATTGGGCTACACCTGTGTATATCCACCCCACTTTTTTTTTTTTCAAGTCATGTCTTCCCTGCTGGGCCATAATATACCATTTTCCTTCCTATCTGACACTTTACATACGGTTATACCTTATAGGTCCAATCAATGCCTGTGTTCTCTCCTCTTCCACACAGCCTCTCTAGAACAGAAAATCTCTTCAACCTTCCCTAAGCTAGAGATCTCCAGAGTGAGTCTTCCAGGATCACCAGTAGTCTAACACGTGAAAATCTGGATTGCTTAACAGAGCTCTTAAGCTAAACATCTGGTTTACTGTAGTGAGTGAGTTTGTTTGTGTGTTTGTTTTTGAGGCAGGGTGTGTGTGGTTTGAATGAGAAATGCCCCCATAGTTTTAGCCATTTGAACACTTGGTCCTCAATGGCATACTGTTCAGAGAGGTTATGGGAAGGTGCAGCCTTGAAAGAAAAAGTATGTCATGGGGAAGATTTGAGAATATAAAGCCTCAACCCATCTCCAGTTCACAGTCTGCTTCCTGCTTCCTGCTAAAGATGTGGTCTAAGCTCCCTGCTCCTGCCTCTATGCTTGTCTGTCTCTAGCCACAATGAAACCATAAGTCAAACACTTAATATTATATTATGTCTAAAACCTAGCCTGACTACATTTAAGTCAGGCTGAGGACTCTCCATATCTCACAAAGGATATGATAAGGCCCCTGAGCAAAGATGTATGAGGATCCACAGGAATTGTGAATCAAAATAACCTCTTCCATAAGCTGGTTTTGGTCATCATGTTTCATCATAGCAACAGCAAAGTAACAAACACAAGTTTCACTCTGTAGCCCAGGATTCATTAACTTTTAAAGTCACCGAACTCTTCCTGCCTCAACCTTCTAAGGGCTGAGCTTTTAGGCAAAGACTGCCATAGACTAGACATTGTATACTTGTGGCCTTCCTTTCCTACTAGATTTTAAGTGCTCAATTCAATGTTCCACATATAACAGGCATTCTGCAAACAAGTAAGGAAGAGACAGGCGTGAAGACTCCCCCCACAGCGACACTCAGCCTGCTCCTGTGCACATGGTTGATGGCTAATGGGCTAATTGGCTTTAGGCTAATTTCTCCCCAGGGCTTCGGAATGGCATGCAGACAAAGAAGTTGGCATGGCCCTTGTTAGTTCTTAGGCCTTTTTCAAATCAGCCCTGTAATGCTCACATTTGCATCTTCGCCCTAAACTCATTTGAACCAATAAAGCCCAGGAGGGCATGGTTTCTGAGAAGTCATTTAGTTCCCCTTTGGGGACCGTTGGCACCTTCATTTCCTCCTCCCAGAGGGGAGTTAAAAACAACAGAGGGTTCTGAGTCCCAGTGTGCTGTCATTTAATTTACTCATTTACTCAGTCCTGTCTGCCACTCTGCCATTGTGTCCCAGACAGAGAGGCTAGCGTTCTAGTTCTCTAAGGGCTGTAGCCATCTGGGGGAGGGAAGTGGCTGTCTTAGACATGGGATCCTGCTCACTTGCCTTTCTAACAGAACTGTCAGAGTCCCTAGGCTCTGAGCTAATGTCTCACTTCTTCTCTAATACTTCCAGGGTTAATTACTGTAAATAGCAAGTTCCCTATTTGTGGCCATATATTGCTTATACTCCAGTCCTGACTGTCATCCTTAGGACACAGAGCCCAGGTGATCACCTGCAGATTTGGGAAGGTCAGAAGGTACGGAGGAGGACACACTGGGGAACATCGTGAGGAACCTCTGAGGCTGCTCCCAGCATTTTCCCCAGCAACAATGAGTTAGAAAAGGACAGCTGTGCCTTACAAGGGCCTCACATCTGGAAGAGGCTTTAGCTAAGTTGACTGGTTTTGCCTTCATGGCTCAATAGATAGGAAATTTTACAAAAGCACCAGTTTTCTTGGTATGTATGTGGTATATGCCTATATGGGTTCGTGCAAATGTGTGCATGTGTGTGTGTGTGGAGGTAGACACATATACATATGTGTAGAGCCCAGGGCTTGGCATGAAGCATGTTCCTTTATCATTATTTGCACTTTATTTAATCTAATTTTAGAGACAGGATCTCACTGTGTTGAGCATTCTGGCCTCAAACTCATAGTGATCTGCCTGGCTCAGCTCACTGTGTGCTGGGATTAAAGACATGCCCTACCCACTGCTGTACCTTTATTTTTTGAGACAGGGTGTCTCATTCAACCTGTAGCTGCCCAATTTGGCTAGACTGGCTGGCTAGAAAGCTCCTGGTATGTTTCTGGTTCTATCCTCCGATGCTGGAGTTACAAATAGCATTACCAAACCCACACTTTTACATAGGTACTAGGGATCTGAGCTCAGTTACCACGTTTGTGTATGTAGCAAATGCTTTGCCTAAACATCCTTTTTTTCTTAAGGTTCCTTCGTAAGAGGACACATAGAACTTCAGATCTGTAGTTTCTACATTCTTAGGACCAACCAACTGTGGGTAGAAAATATTAAAAATACTGTGCCTAGTCTAAACATATACAGACTTTTACTTTCTTGTTACTGCTCACTAATTTTATGAGTGAGTAGAGTATATATAAGTAATCTGGTGATAAACAGCAGGACTGCCTAAGCTATACACAAGCACAATGCTGTTTCATGTGAAGGACTTGAGCATCTGTGGGTTTTGGCATCTTCAGTAGGATGGCTGTGTACCTACTTCATAGTGTTGCCATGGAGACTAGGTGAGTTGATACCGTGCTTGCCTAGCTGGCTTCAATCCCTGGGACCAATCCTCAGACGCGAATAAACTAAATAGAGTGGCTGAGTCTGTAACCCCATCCATCACTAAGGAGGCAGAGGCAGGAGGATCAGAAGTTCAAGGTCATCCTCAGCTATATTTAAAGTCTAATACTAGACCTATCTTGCTAAATGGATAGAAAATCCTTTTCTTTTTGTATCCTTTTCCTGCTGTTGTCGCTAACATTTATATACTTATCTTTTTGGAGACAAAAGTTTCACTATGTAGCCTAGCTAGCCTCAAAATTGCCTCTCTCTGCCTTCTGCTTCTGAGACGCTACACTTAGAACAGGTCAGGGGTTCATGCGGTCACTCTGCTCTCATCAGAGCTGTCCTTCCAACTTCTGTCTTCTCTGTGAATGGCCTGATCCAGTTCGATGTAATGAAGAAGGAAACAACTTCTGGAGGTTTCTGTACTTCGGGGGAGGCTTAGGTTTGCATCCCTAGGCACATAGCTATGTGGCTGAGTCTCTTGCCTCTCAGAGAAACATCAGGAATATAGTTAGCTCCGCCAGGCTTCAGTGCATGAAAACTGTGAGACTACAGACAACATCTAATGGAATTCTCTGAGGCAGTATAAAACTGCTACAAAACAGAGCCCTTCCTACTGGGATAGGAGAGATCCAGAGCTTAGCAGGGCCTACTTCCAGATGACCCCACCTTCTTCTTCCTTACGATGCTTTTGAATGTTATCAGAGGAAATAATTACTCTAAATTAATGTGGCCAGAGTAAACTTCCTGGCTTTCAGAGTGGTCAGCGAAGCTACTTGAGAGGACCATGGGACTTGTCACTGAAACCCCAGGGATAGGTTCAGAGCTGAGCAGTCGGCCAAGGGCAAGGGCCCTTGGTTAGAAGGGGGAGGGGCGCGCGCCGACCAGGGAACCAATCCAGAAAGGCAGCTTGAGAGGAAGTAGCTGGCTGCCTGTTCTGGAACCTCTTCTAATGTTTAGAATGTTCTCTCTCATTAATCCTATTTAAAGCGCTGCTGCTGAGAGGCAAGGCACGGAGGAGTCCTGTTTCAACTTGAGTTGTGAGGTTTCCTGTGCCGCCTCTGCTATAGGCTCCGGGCTCTGAGATGGGGGAGGGGCAAGGAGCCTTGAGGGCCACTGCTGCTGGCTGTCCGTGACTCACTAGACAGGCTCAGGCTTCCTCTCCCTCGGGCCTACTCTTGACTGGCCAGCCACTGGTCCTACCATTCGCTGAGGGAAAAGATGCTGGCTGAGAAGGCTGGCAGGCAGTCGGTACTGCTAAAGAAGGGGTGGTGGAGACAGGTGACTGACTCCCCATTGAAGTGAACAACGGGGTGGGGAAAGTCGAGGGGCTCTGGTGCAAGAACTTGCCTGGGAAAGTCCCTCTCTCTTTATCCCGGAGCGAGGAGGGAGGGCTCTAGCAAAATTTAAAAGCTAAAAATAAAGCTTTCTTCCTTTCGGGTTCTCATGGATAGTGTATGATCTGGGGGAAGGAAATCTTCCTTGTCTCAAAATGGAGCTAGGTAGATCAGCCTGCTATTAATAATAATAATAATAATAATAATAATAATAATAATAATAATAATAGAAAGAATAGCAGGCCACGTTGACCTCTGTGCTATTATTTCTGAGAATCCAAATAGAGATTCCATTTTTTAAATATCTTCCACTGGGCAGTGGTGGCACACACCTTTAATCCCAGCACTTGGGAGGCAAAGGCAGGTGGAGTTCGAGGCCAGCATGGTCTACAGAGTGAGTTCCAGGACAGCCAGGGCTACACAGAGAAACCCTGTCTCTAAAAACTAATAATAATAATAATAATAATAATAATAATAATAATAATAATAATAATAGAAATCTCTCCCTGTAATTGACAGTCAATGCTTAAGTTTCATTTCCAGGCAGTCAGAGCACATGGACAGGGCTTTACTAGCTGTGTGGCTGCACCTGATGCCCGAGGATTTGTCTGTAAGTGGACAGAGTGCCCTGCCCCATTGATATATCTCACTGGATGATCAACAGGACCAAATGAGGTGACCTGCAGTGCCTGGTAGGCACATGGCAGATGCATCCAACATATTCAATGTCATTCTTTAATCCCAAACACCCCGGAGGCAGAGGTGTGCAGATCTCTAAATTCAGCTAGCCTGGCCTACCTAGGGAGTTCCAGGCTAGCCAGGGCTACATTGAAAACAAACAAACAAACAAACAAAAACGAAATAAAACCTGCAAGGACCAAGTTTCCTTTTATCTTTTGCCTTTGTTATTGTTTTGAGACAAGTTCTCACTATGTAGTCCTGGCTGGTCTTGAACTTACATCTCTCTGAGTCTCGTTAGTACTGGGATTGGAGCATTGTGCTACCACACTGGACTCCCTGAGCCTTTTTTTTTTTTTAATTAACATATATTAATTATACATGGTGATGGTTTTCATGCACACAGTGTGTTTCACCTTAAGCTCTGTAATTACCCTCTCTTGTTCCCTCCTACACCTGATCCCCTTTGTGTCCCTAGCTTTCTGTTTTTCTTTCGTTTTCTTTTGTGATCCATTGCATTTTATTATTAGAGTTTCTTACATGATTCTGGCTCAGGGAGTATTTACAAGAACACAGGACTCTTACTAGAGAATTCTAATTGATGATCTCCAAAGATGCTCCTGATCTGCAGGTCTTAGAGAACCATCCTTCTTGGCATTTCTAGCAGTTGAGAGAATACTCTGGTGTTGTGATCAGAGAAACACCTTGGCTAAAGCAGAATCCCGTAGTGTGGTCTGATGGCTCAGAAACAAGTGTGCTGTACCAATAGGAAATGAAACCCAGGAACTCAGGACAAACACTGGCCATGTGAACTTTGTGGAGGCACTTACTTTTTCATCTTCATTTTTTCTCTCAATAAAACGGGGATAATTAAATATATCTCTTGTTCACATTTGGCCTGCATGAGTGTGACGAAAGATTGAATGAACCTACGGGCTGCAAATGTCAGGTAATTGAGACCTTTGGGTATCTCCTGCTCTCTTTGATAAATGCCCACCTCTTTGGCACTACTCTTGTTATCTTGTTACACAACCAACTTCAGTATGATTTACATTAAACTCCCATAATGCCAGACACCATTCTCATTGCCTTGAAAGAAATTGGGGAAAAATATGCTATTTTAAAACTTAAAACTTGAAAAAAAATCACTGTGTATGAAAGGATAATTTAACTGAATTGTACTCAGGAAGAAAGGAGAGGCATTATATATTAATTTCTAATCAACTCCTACTTTACATTGTGTAGCAAGGGGAATCATTACCTCTGGGAAAACAAACAAACAAACAAACAAAAAACCCAATAAGTTAACAGCCCTCTTACAACTGAGGAGGGAAAGAGAGAGACATGCAAATTATCTCTAGGGTGTCTCTAAGGTTGAGGAAAAACTTTTGTTTCAGGTTGACAATATTGGCATGGCCATTGGGCGCTGGATCCTTCTAGATTTCCTCCTTCACCTCAGGAGCAGAGGCTCAGTACTGCATAGTGCATTTTGCACTTTCAAAATTCAAAATTCAAAAATTCTCTCACTTGAATCCCAAACACCCACTTCCCACCCCCATCATTCCCTCTTAGCAGAGGAGAAAATGGAGGAAACAAAATTTTTACAAAAATGGTGAGGTTTTGTTGCTTACCTTACAAGCCACAGAGCAAGGCAGAAATCACACACACGCATGTGCGCACACACACACACACACATACACACACACATGCACACACACACACACACACACACACACACACACATGCACACACAGTGCTCCAGTTTTTGACATTCAAACTGAAACACGCAGTGTCCTAGAAATTAATGTAGTGACATGTCATCCTGGCCAATGCCATCAGTGTAAATGTTCTGAGCACATCACACACAACGGGTAGTTATCAACTTGTCAGGGTGATTTATATTAACAAATAACTCCCTGCTCTCTGAGACAAACCATTCTGTTTTCAGCATGTCTCTAGTCTCAGCACTTCAGGCAAATGAAAACGAAGACCCTGCAGGTCTGGTGTTGTAAGGCTGCAATACCAGATATCTGGGAGCCTAAGGTAAAAAGGATTGAAAGTTCAAGGTCAACCCGAATAACTTAGCAAGACTATCTTCAATATAAAGTGTATAAAAAGGGCAGGGCTATAGCTCTATGGTAGGGTACCTGCCTAGCATGTTTGAAGGAGGAGAGAAGTGGGGGAGGAGAGAGAGGTGAAGGGGAGGCAGGTGTCATGAAATTAATTTCTGCAATGTATATTCAGTAGTTTATTAATAAGGAGGCAGTAGAGGTCAGAAATGATGCAATGGGTGGATGCAGGCCCGAAGGATGGGCCTACTATGCACTGGTGGGTAAGCTCAAGTCTATTCCAAGTGTTTGCTCTTCTTCTGTTCACTTGTACAGTCCTGATAATCATACTCCTTCTTGTATTTATTCCCAAAGTTATAATCCAGTCTGCATGAGATTTCTCCTTGTAAGATTTACACTTTCCTTGTATTTTGTTACCATTGTTTGATGTGGTTTCTTTACTCATTCACCAACTTCTTAGACGTGTGCTAGGTGCTCCAAGCAGAGTAGTGAACATGATGAATTTATTTGTCTATGTCTTCCTGGGACACCCACACTCAATCTAGTCGGATATGCAGATACCGAACAAAATAAGGTGTGGTGAATGCAATGATCCAGGGGGAAATGGTGACTTAACTGAGCTGCTGTACAGGGCTCATGGATCTCCAGAGATGGTGTTAGAGAAGGCACTGAATCTGCGTCCTTGTCACTAGGCACCTTGGCGCCTTGGTACCTATACCATATCAGGTTTCCACATTTATTTGTATCTGTTTTGAGATGGGATTCCATCTTGGAATTCTGGCTGGCTTCAAACTCCCTATGTAGATCAGATTGGCCTCTGAGTTGCATTGATCTTCCTGTCTCTGCTTCTCAATTGTTGGGATTCCAGGCAGGTCTCACCACATCCTGCCCTCATGCAGGTGTTAAGATCTCTTTGCCTTAGTTACTTTTTATGTTGCTATGATAAAAAAATCTGGCAAAGTTGGTTTTAGGAAAGAAATAACCATTTTAGCTGATGGTTTTAGCTAGTAACATCTATTGTGGTGGTGAAAGCATTGTGGTAGAAGCTTGCTGGGTGATGGCCTGGTGTGAGGGCACTGATTTCCTGAACCATTTTTATTATGTTTCCTGGGTGTCATCCATTTATGTCTCCAACTTGGACCTGGTACATTACCTTTCTCTTCCTGTAGATGCTTGAATGGAGAATCAGAGTCCCTGAGAGCCAGTGCAGCCAGTGGAGATGTACTACCTTTAATCTAATTGATGCACGCTATAACAGGAATGCCTTGTATATCCACACAGATGTTCTCCAGCCGAGTAGTGGAATTAGCAGTTATTCATTGGCCCGCTGTGTAGCGTCATCACTTTCTGCCTCTAAATCTACCCTTTCACAGCTAACTAAGAATGGATACTCGGAGGGTGGTTCTCTAAAGGGGTGAGAATCTCTAAAAGGCTTCCATGATCAGGCATTCAGACTGGTACTGGCTTTTGTAGTCTAAGTTTAGCTAGAGTCATTACAAAATGCTTTGGAATCAGGAGGGTGTTGGTCTAAGTACCACCACCACTGCTCTGAGACAGTGCACTGGCTGAGCTGAGCTGAGCTGAGCTGAGCTGAGCTGAGCTGAGCTGAGCTGAGCCAGTAGGTGGCTGGCTGGCTAGCTAGAAGAGGGCAGGGGAGCTTCAGGTGGCGAAAGCTTTGGGAGAGTGTCCTCTTTCCAGGCAGTGTTGACGCTCTTGTGTGACAGGTGCTCTCAGGTGATGGAGCGATTCTCACACACCTTTATTCCTTCTGGATAGGATCTTAGATACAGTTTTGGTGTGGGGTGGGTCTGACAGCAGGTGCTTCCTATTGGCTTGGCCTGAGAGGCATCATCTACATGAGGAAGGACTTGTGGGCGCTGCCCCTACATGGCTGATGGCCACAATTCTCTCTATGGGGGGAGGGGAGTTGTGGCTATGTGACAGAGCCCTGGAATTGAGAGTAGGCGAAGCTCCTACCATCACTTCTGGGTCTCTAGGGCTTTAAGCCCTAGCTTGACCTTACCAAGCTTCCTCTCCTGGTCCACTGCCCCACAGGAGGGCAAATGAAGATCTCTAAGTATGACATTAAAACACAGTATTAGCCTTTATCCACAAAAGATATGTTTCATGATCCCCAGTGGATGTCTGAAGCTACATATATGTATGTTTTATACTTTTTTTTTTTTGGCTTTTTCGAGTCAGGGTTTCTCTGTATAGCTCTGGCTGTCCTGGAACTCACTCTGTAGACCAGGCTGGCGTCAAACTCAGAAATCCGCCTGCCTCTGCCTCCCAAGTGCTGGGATTAAAGGTATGCACCACCACTGTCTGTCTGTTCTATACATTTTACATACAATGTTTTCCTATACACATATACCTATGATAAAGTTTAATTTACAAATTATACACAGAAAGAAGTCAACAATTACTATTGATTAAACATGGTAATTGTAAAAATATACTACAATAATGGTTGTGTGACTTTATCTCCTTTCCTACTAAGACAGAGTCTCATATGACCCAGGGTAGCTTTGAACTCACCATAAAACCATGTAACTTTGAGCTTTTTATCTTCCTACCTTCATTTCCCAAGCACTGAAATTGCAGCTGTGTGTATGTATATCACCAAGCCCAGTTTTATGCAGCGTTGGGGGTGGACCCCAGGGCAAGCATCCAGAACAAACTGTCTAGGGCTTAGCCTCATCCCTGTCCCAATATTTCCCCACATTGTACTGTCATTTTCTTATCAGAATTTGAAAAACTGTAATACTTCTCCAAGTAATGGGATGAAGTGGGGTGTGTGGCGTTGATGTTCTGATACAATGTTAAGGTTTTCTGAAACACAACGTCTATGATATCAAAGCAGTCTGTCTGATAACCAAGATGGCTACCGAATAACTAATGAGAAGAACATATAGCATATTGTGCAATATGCTGTGTTTCCTATGTACAAGAGATGATTTATCTTCTGGTCAGGATGCAATGAAATTTCACCTTGGTAATTAGGTACAATTTGATAATTGTGAATTATTTATGTCTGGAGGTTTTCACTTAATTTATTTTTGGACTATAGTTGACTGTAGGTAATGGAAACTATTGAAAATGGAAATGGATAAGGGAGGAACTACTGTATAACACAAGAATAGAATGTCCATTTGAAGGCCAGCAGAATGGTTCAATTCATAAAAGTACTTGCTGACAAGCCAGCACAACCATAAGTTCTATCCTTGGAACCCACATGATTGCAGGAGAGAACTGACTCCTACAAGTTGCCTTCTGACCTCCACTTGTGTGCTATATCATAAAAAAATACATGTGACCAACATAGTTTTGAATATTAACAGTTGTATGATCAATGTTTTAGGCAGCAATTGTCCTGTTAAATTTTATTTATTTGAGTGTTTTGAATATTTTTTAAGAGACAAATTTTCACCAAGTCCTGACTGCCCTCAAACTTACTATTAGCCCTTGTACTCTTGAGTCTTGAGATTACTGATTTGTGTCATCAAGCTATTCAGTGGTTTTCCAAGTAATGGAAATTTGTCACAAATGTAGAGACTCAGGCAGCAGTCTTGCCTGGGCATCTGCCAGTCTGTTTCAGCAAGTATTCTATGTGGTCTTGATATGTATTCAGTTGGGCAATGACTTCTTCTTGATCTGAGAAATCTTTTACAAATGTCACTAACAATGGTAAAAAGTGACATAAATGTGCATTCTAGATATTTATAATAATAATGATACAAATTTTTACGTGTATGAATATATATTTAAATATATATTAAAATTTCATGTATGTATGTATACTTAATGGTATGTGTAGTAGTCAGGATTCTCTATAGCAACAGGACTTATAGAATATATATACATAAAATATATATGTATTTATATATCTATATTTATGTGTGTGTTTATCCATAACTATACATATGCATTCGGCTCACTTGAAGAGGTCTATCCACATACTTCCTCAGTCGTCTTTCTCATCAATTTTCCACTCATGCTCTTTCCAAGTCCCTGACCATCTATCCAATCTGATGGAGACCCTGCAGATGTCCAGGCAGGGAAGCAAGCCATGAAGAGGTGAGAATGAAATCTCGGGTCAGATGGACTTTGTCAACCGGGATGAGCTTTGTGGGTGGAAGAGCATGTTCACTAGAGTCTGGTGATGGAGAACACTGCACTGTGGTTTGTATTCATCCATAGCTTTTCATATGGGTATTTCACATGAAAGTATTGCTCCCTAGGAGAATTATTCTGAGGTTCCAGACAACCTAAGTACTCTGAGGCTACTGTCTTAAAAAACAAATTCCTCTGCAGATTGTGTTGTGATGTAATGACAGGCATACACACAAAGGCAGATATATAGAGACTGCATAAGTGTGTGGAATGTTCTCTTTACATAGGTTCTGAATATCAAGTGCATGTTACCAGAAATGTACAGGATAGGTAGTTTTCTTACTTTTAGCTTTTGCATTGATGTCCAAATAGCATCTGTAGTATTATTCCATCAGTAAAAGGTGTATCTTGGGGGCTGGCAAGATGGCTCAGTGAGTAAGAGCACCGACTGCTCTTCCAGAGGTCCTGAGTTCAAATCCCAGCAACCACATGGTGGCTCACAACCACCTGTAATAAGATCTGACGCCCTCTTCTGGTGCATCTGAAGACAGCTACCATGTACTTATGTATAATAATAAATAAATCTTAAAAAAAAAAGTATATCTCCTTTTAAAATTGCAAACAGTATCATTATGCAAGGATATAATACTTTAGGCAGTTTGAATAATAAATCCTATTAAAAGCCAAAATGATAGTCATACTCTTACATTTTTGTGTGTTACTTTATTTTGAAGACTAAACATAAACATTTGTGGTTATGACACTCCCATAAACAGAATCTCAGAAACACAATGAATGCCTGAGAGATGGCACAGAGGGTAAAGGTGTCTGGTGCGAAGCCTGATGACTTGAAGCCAGTGCCTGAGAGACCCACATGACTCCCACACATTATTCTCTGCTTTCTACACTTGGACTATAGCATATGAGCATTCACACACCACCACTCAAGGAAATATATTTTAAACCCAAGTAAAGGCACCAAAGTCACTTACTAACGCAATATAGTTGCTACTAAGTTTAAGTACATGCATTTGATTTCTAGAATTTGGGTGGAGGAAGGAGAACACAGACACACGTGAGCTGTCCTCTGATTTCCACATGTACCACATGGCACACAAACACACAGATCTTTAAAATTTTTATTGGGCTGGTGAGATGGCTCAACAGTAAAGAACACTGATTGCTCTTCCAGAGGCCCTGAGTTCAATTTCCAGCAACCACATGGTGGCTTACAACCATCCATAATGAGATCTGATGCCTTCTTCTGCTGTGTCTGAAGACAGCTACAGTATACTTAGATATAATGATAAATAAATCTTAAAAAAATCATTTATTTTATGTATGTAAGTATAGTGTTGCTGTCTTCAGACACACTTCAAGAGGGCATCATATCACATTACAGATGGTTGTGAGCTACTCTAGTGCTGGGAATTGAACTCAGGACCTCTGGAAGAGCAGTCAGTGCTCTTAACTGCTGAACCATCATTCCAGCCCCAAGATGTATCTTTTTAATAGAAGAAATTAATAAGTCACAGAAAATAGACAAAATATTAAGTGAACAAATTTGATGTGTTTTACAGTTTGAGAGTAATACCTTAAAGAGTTCCAAGGATTGTCACTGTTTACCAAAACAATGACAGTTACTAAGTGTGATATTATGCTTTCATTCTGTGATTAAATGGATAGCTCAGTTTAAAGACATATTGCTTGGCAGTGGTGGCACACGCCTTTAATCCCAGCACATGGGAGGCAGAGGCAGGTGGATTTCTGAGTTTGAGGCCAGTCTGGTCTACAGAGTGAGTTCCAGGACAGCCAGGGCTACACAGAGAAACCCTGTCTCAAAAAACCAAAAAAGAAAAAAAAAAAAAAAGACATGCCAAATTTTGAAAACTTTTCTATTATACTCTGGACATGTTCATAAATGTAAGTTAATTTGGTCATCGCTTTGTGATGTTTGCTAAGATTTAAAGTGATGTATTTCACTTGCTTAATAGTAGTAAGGGGAGAATTTGAGTTATGTTTTCAGTTTCAGTTAAATAAAACATGATTATTTTTCTGATACTCTGTCTTCCCATGATCCTTCACAACTGTACTGCCTCTGAAAAAAGTAGGTGATCTAAATAATTAAAAAAGGTCAATTGATTTTGGCCACAGTTTCAGAGATTTTAGTCCATTCTTTAGGATGGATTTCTCCTCTGCATTGCTTTTAATGTGTGTTTTTCTCTCTCCCCCTTTCCCCCTGCTGTCTCTGTGTGGCTGTAGGGAGGCACCTGTATGTGAAGATGGATGCTTGAAAAAGCCCAAAGAGAATATCAGATCATAGGAGATGGAGCCACGGGCACTTGTGATATACTGACGTAGTCTTGTTCAAATTCAAATCCTCATGACATCATCAAGTATTCTTAATTACTGGCTTTGGGATGAGTTTCTGATGTGTTTGAGCATTTCTACAACTGATCTGCCAACTATATGACTCTTAACATCTATAAAGAGTCTCTTGATCGTAGTCTGTGAACTATGTAAACGTTTTTGGAAAAGTATGCATTTGGTATTCATCTGTACCTGTGAGAGTCAATGGAGTCATAGAAATCTTGTCATCCAATCTAAAAAAAAAATGGCTAATAAATTAAAGACTCAAGCTAGTTACTGGTAGAATTGGTAGATTCTAGAGGAATGGTTTTTAAAAATGCATGGATCTCAGAAATTTAAGATCCCAAATAAAGAAAGTTCCTACATTTGACCCCACAGTCTTGTCTACAGCAGTACAGAACTAAGGTAGGAGTACAATGGAAGCCCTCATTGTACAGTTTTAAGGCTCGGTCTATAAATGAATCAGGAGTTTCTATCAGACTTGATACAACATGTGAATGTGAGCCAAAAGAGTTAACTCTCTGACCGAATAAACAAGAAAAAGCTGTGTTTTGGCTTACTTAGCCAGTGTTGAGATTGCAGAAATTCCCTGTAGCAGACAGTAAGCACCAGTCACGTACAACAATCAAGACTCGGGTGCACACCTGAAAAGACGTCCTCTGTAACATTTGTACTAAAAAGGCCCCAGAGGCCAAACATGGGCCTGAACTTCATGCTTGCTTAGGTTGTCTTCCATTTTATAGATTGTTTCCTATGAGTTTCCTCTCACCTTTAAGACATCGATAATTTTAACGTTAATGACAGTCCTTAATAGTTTTTGTTGTTGTTTATTAGATGGCTTGGTTTTGGTTTTGAGACAGGGTCAGGCTGGCCTAGAATTCAATTAGGAGCTCAACCTAGTCTTGAACTCACAGCCGTCTCAGTGCTGCTGCCTTCTGAGAGCTGGACTTAAAGGCGTGCACCATCAATGCAGTCATTCGTTCCCTTTTGTTCTTGACTGTGGGTGTTATGTGAGTAAATGCTTGAGTTCCTCCCTGTATGTATCTGAAATGATAACTTGGAATCACATTGCAAACAGACCCTTTCTCCCTAGAGTTGATTTGGTCAGTCTGTTTATACAAATAAACAGACAGGAATAAATAAATAAAATGGAACTAGCATAGGAATTGATACCAGAGATGTGTGGCTGCCGGTTGGATTAATGTGATTTTTGTGGCATCTTATGCTTCCAGATAATTGTGTGAGCAGATGGTGGAGGTGTTTTGAAAGCAGGGCTGTCTTAGTCAGGGTTTCTATTCCTGCAGAAACATCATGACCAAGAAGCAATTTGGGGAGGAAAGGGTTTATTTGGCTTACTTCCACATTGCTGTTGATCACCAGAGGAAGTCAGGACTGGAACTCAGGCAGGTCAGGAAGCAGGAGCTGATGCAGAGGCTGTGGAGGGATGTTCCTTACTGGCTTGCTTCCAGGCTGCTCTCTTATAGAATCCAAGACTTCCAGCCCAGTGATGGCACCATCCACAAGGAGCCCTACCCCCTTGATCACTAATTGAGAAAATGTCGCAAAGCTGGATCTCATGGAAGCTCTTCCCCAACTGAAGCTCCCTTCTCTGTGATAACTCCAGCCTGTGTCAAGTTGACACACAAAACTAGCCAGTACAAGGGCTGTAAATGTCATCGAGTGCTGAGCTATCATGGAAGCCTGTTCTTGTTAAGCAGTGGAAGAATGTTGAGAGAATCACTGACAGTTGAGGCCTGGCTTCTGAGGTCTCAAAAGGGAACCTAGTTATTAGTTATTAAGTCAAAGGCCATTTCTTTAATATTTTGGCCCGAAGACTGTGCTAAGTCTGTTGGTGCTGTGGAGGCAGCTGTGCCTGTCAAAGGGAACACCACCATTGAACTGTGTGGAGGCCTGTGCTGCTCCTGAGACCATGATGGATGGAGAAGAAAGCATGTTTCAGGAACACGTTTGGCAGAGCCATTAACAAGGCAGGAAAGAGGAAAGCACGTTAGGTGTCCAATCTCGTTTGGTCTTGACTGTGGATGTGATGTGATTAGACTCCATTGTTTCAGCATTTGTAACTTGTAAATAATGGGCTGTAATTTAGAATTGTGAATCACATGAACGGTTTTCCCCTGCACATTGCTTTGGGTCAGGTTATTTTGTCAGCTCAAGAGGAATGACAATAGGCTACTGACCTTTGTGTGGCTCGAAATAAAGAGAACCAGGACATTGATTCATGGGACATCTCCAGTGTCTCCTTTTGAAACATAGTTTGGATAGTGAATCCTGGCATGCAAGGCTGAGTTTTTCTCCGTGTCACTAAGGTATATGTTCCTTACTGCTTCCTCCTGCTTTTCAGTCTAATGCCTGTGACTGCGTTAGAAGTGACTTGCTTGGCCAGGTAGACAGACAGTCAGCTGCCCATAAAGTGATGAGAAAATATATAAAGTTATTGACATACACATTTAGGTAAAGATGATGAACAAGGGTCAGGTGACAACTTTACATAAATGTGACTGTAGACAGTATTGTTCTCCTAACATGATGATCGTTTACAAACTGCTATTCGACTGAAGTGAGGAAAAACTTGAGCATGTGGTAAAGTGTCCAAAGAAGTTGATAAGAGATAAAACTTTCTTCAAGGCCATTTGTCCTGGAAAATGGTAATGATTCCTGATGTCAAAATGGGTCTTATTTCTGATGACAATATGTTGTTTTAAAGATAACTACTCATTTTGTTTGTCAGTGGAGATCTTAGCCATTAAAATGGAGACACCTGAGTTGTTTT
>NW_022196905.1:208167567-208233556 GCF_008632895.1 Mastomys coucha
TTTTTTTTTTTTTAAGCTTGGGGTACAAAGCAAATAAAGCCAAGCTTCTCCCCTCACCCAGTCATAACCATCAATAGCAGTTGACAGTGCCTACTGTTGGACAACCATGCACTTGGCCTCACCTCTATGTACTTGACATGTTAGCTCACTCTCCGATTACTCGCTCTGCATAAACATTAATCTCATACATCTTCTGAAAATCAAGCCAATTCCCACTACTTTGGCTTATGGGGAAATTTTCTTTATATTCTGATAACAACATAACAACCATCTTCTGGTGCACTGGCTGGTTGTACTAAACTACAGTACAACTAATTTTTTCCCCTAGTTTGCTTTTATTCCTAATTTATTTTATGTGTACGTGTGTTTTGTCTGCGTGTATGTCTGTGCACCACATGCATGTATGGTACTTCCAGAGGCCAAAAGAGGATGTTGAATCCCCTGGACCTGGAGTAACAGATGGTTATAAAACCTGTGTGTACTTGGAATCAAACCTGGACCCTCCAGAAGAACAGACATTTCTCTAAATTGTTGAGCCATCTCTCCAGTGCCCTGATATGCTATTTTGAAGCTGATGGTAGCAATTAATTTATAAAATTTCTTCCATCTATTTAAGAAGACAGTAATAATTTTATTATGAATTAACACATGTGTGCACACATTCGCGCACACGCACATACATAGACACACACAGCAGTCATAGAAGTCATTTGGAAAAGGGAGGAAAATGTGGTACTTCTTTTCTTTGGAGCCACCTCTTTTCCTAGCAAAGCATACACTGTCTCTTGGAATATTGCCCATGTGAATTTTAGTACTGTGTCTGTAAATTTTAATTTATGTAGTTGAGAGAGATGACTTGAGGTTAGAGGTAAAAGATTGTCTTTCTGTAATGGAAGCTCTGTCACCTGCCTTAATTGGTAACATAGTTTCTTTTCTAAATAAACCTAT
Source organism: Mastomys coucha (assembly GCF_008632895.1). NCBI lineage: Eukaryota > Metazoa > Chordata > Mammalia > Rodentia > Muridae > Mastomys > Mastomys coucha. The sequence continues at coordinate 208,168,516 of NW_022196905.1, forward strand.
GCAGCAATCATTGTTGATAGGTATACCCCAAACCTTCCAAAGCTATAACTGTCAGACATTACCTTGAAATTTTCATTTTGAAAAAATAACTTTCCCAGGACATGTAGCAGTAAGACAGGATGTGACACCGAGGTTTCATTTGGAAGTCCTAAATAGAAGCTACAACTAAGATAAGCAATGGTTTACAAGCCAGACCACACTTCAGGAGTGCGGGGCAGCTAGGTATGATCATAGGTATGATGCTGAAACTTGGCTTTGGAGATTAAATGTAAGACCATTACATACAATATCACAAAGTAGAGCACTGATAGATAGAACGTGTGGTTAATATTCATTGGCTATGGTTAATATTCATGGCCTCTGGCCATGCTCAGTGTATTCTCTACCTCCGATGTGAGGTTGAAAATGTGAGCTCTCAGGTCTTCCTGTTGCTATGCCAGCAACATCTCTGATTCTGGATCCATAAGCCCAATACTTTCTTTTATAAGTTGACTTGGTCCTGGCGTGTTGTATCACAGCAATAGAAAGGTAGCTATACAGAAGTGTTCTTTGGAGGATCAGAATACACAAGTCTCCCCTTCCAAGTAGAGGAAGCCAGGAAGGTGTATGTTTTCACTGGAGCTCTAGAGCAGGTACCATGAATACCATGACACTGAGGGTAGAGGTGATCCCAAGACTGCCAAGCGTAGACTGCCATGAAGAAGCAACCGCATAAAGAGCATGCTCCTCTCCTCCCAAACAGAGTTAGCAACATTAAATTATTTGTCAGCTCCCACTTTTATAGAAGACTGGAATGCCAGCAACGATGGTGCAAAGGCACAAGACTAAGTGTAGATGTGAATTTATTAAAGATTCAATATATAGTATTGTCTTAGGTTTTACTGCTGTGAAGAGACATCATGGCCAAGGCAACTCTTATAAAGGACAACATTTATTTGGTGCTGGCTTACAGGTTCAGAGGTTCAGGCCATTATCATCAGGAGTATGGCAGTGTCCAGGCAGGCATGGTACAGGAGTTGAGAGTTCGACATCTTGTTCAGAAGGCAAAGAGGCGAAGACTAGCTTTCAGGCTGCTAGGAGGAAGGTATTAAAGTCAACCCCCAAAGTCATACACCTACTCTAACAAGGCTGTATGTCCTAATAGTGCCACTCCCTGGGCCAGGCATATACAAACCATCACAATTAGACATTACAGTATGCATAGCGAGTTGAAGTCAGATAAGGTTCTTTGTGAGACTCTGTCTCAACCAAAGAAAACAAATAAAAATTACATTCACTTTAAAAAATTGTGGGGGGTTTTCCTGAGATTAGTCTTATCATGAAAGTGACTAGGTAGACTAAGTGGCCTTGAACTCACAGATATCAGACTGCCTTTGCCTTCTAAGAGCTGAGATTGATGGTTATTGTAAATGATTTCATAGGCACCAGTGGCAGACACCTGAAATGACTTAAGAGGTTTTACACTGTCTCAATTCTCCCATGCTCCTTTCCCTCTATTATTCAGTTTTGTTCTTCTTTCCTAGTGTGTGTGTGCATGAGTGTGTGTGTGCGTGCGTGTGTGTGTGTGTGTGTGTGTGTGTGAATGTGTGTGTATCTGAGTGTGTCTTGGCTATATAGCACAAGCTTTCTTCAAGAATCACAGTAATTTTTGTGCCTCTGTGTCCTATTTTCTTTCATTTAAAGAATGCAAACCACAACAGGCTTGAAAAATAAGCTTTATGGTGCCATGTGTTTCTTCTCTCCTTCTCCTCCTCTTCCTCTTCTCCCTCCTCTTCCTCTTCCTTTTCCTTTTTTTCTTCATCTTAATAAACAGTATTTCACTTGTACTTTATGTATCTCGGTGTTTTGTGCCTGTCTATGTAACTTTCCCTCTTTTCTGCCTGGTGAATTTATGCCTGCCTTGGGAGGCAAACTGATGGTGTCAGAACTCCTGAAACTGGAGTTAGAGATAGATGTGAGCTGCTGTGTGTACTGGGAATGAAACCTGGATGCCCTCAAAGAATTTTCAGTGTTCTCAACTGTTCATGTATTTTCCATCCCAAGGTTTCTATTTGTTTTTTTTAAGATTTATTATTTATTTATTTATTATAAGTACACTGTAGCTGTCTTCAGACACACCAGAAGAGGGCATCAGATCTCATTACAGGTGGTTATGAGCTACCATGTGGATGCTAGGATTTGAACTCATGACCTTTGGAAGAGCAATCGGTGCTCTTACCTGCTGAGCCATCTCACCAGCCCAGTTTCTATTCTTTATAGTATTTCCTGTTCAAGAAAATATTCATTAGAGGGATTAGATGCCCATTGTGCATAAAAGAGTTCAATTCATCTGCAAGTCAGAGAATCAGCCTAAGGCAGGAATACATTCCCTAATTGTCCATTTAATGCAATGTGATCACTCCTGAAACCATATACACACAATCAACAAAAACAACACAAAAGACTCAGCTGGGCCGGGCAGTGGTGGCGCATGCCTTTACTCTCTGGGAGGCAGAGGCAGGTGGATTTCTGAGTTCGAGGCCAGCCTGGTCTACAGAGTGAGTTCCAGGACAGCCAAGGCTATACAGAGAAACCCTGTCTCAAAAACAAAACAAAACAAAAAAAGACTCAGCTGGTTGTAGTCATATATTAAGAGCTTATTTACTCATACATAATAAGGAAGAATTTGGGAAGGAATGGAGAGAGGAAAAGGAATGGGTGTATGAAATGCAATATACTTCAGTGAACTTTAAGTTAAGAAAGGAGGGGATAGAGAGATGGCTCAGCAGTTAAGAGCACTGGGTGTTGTCCCGAGGACCCAGGTTTCATTTCCATATCATATTTAGTAGCTAACAATGTGCCGTGACTCCAGTCGTTGGTACCTTCCGCCCTCTTCTGGACTCTGCCGGTACTGCGTACAGACACAACTAGGCAGATACCCATGTAACTAAAATAAAAATGAAGGGTAGAAAAAGAAGTGTATACTTGGGATTAAACCTGGATCCTCTAGAAGAACTTTTCTAAACTGTTGAGCCATATCTCCAGTGCCTTGATGTGCTATTTCAATGCTGCTGATACCAATTAATTTCTAAAATTAATACATTTAAGAAGAAAAATATTCACCAATACTCTTTCGTGATGGCACAATCCTGAGACAGCAGCCAGGGTTAAAAGCAGCAAAAGCAAAAGCTGCCTGCTTCTGAGTACAGAATAGCTCCGCATAGCTGTTCATCTAAGTACAACATCTACTGTGCTAGTAGGCGACTTTTCCTTGATGTTTCCGAGAACAGTGGCACTGATACATCTGTCTTTAAGAACATAAGTCATAATTAACAGGTGGTATAGGCTCCTAAGTAAGCTACATTCACAGTGTCATTTACTTGTGAGGAATCTGCCTCACTCCATTTTGAAGGCAGGAGCCATTTATGCAGTATTGCTCAAAATACACCATTTACTGTAAAAGCTGATTTGTTATATTTAAGTTTTTTTTTCCTGGAGCCTGACTTGCCTGATCCATGGCCTTTACATATTGTTGAGAACACTTTGAACCTGCCTGACCCTCCATGGTGACCACATTTGTGTTTGGTTGGTTGTTTTTTCTGTATTTTCTTTTCCTTCTTTCTTTCTTTCTTTCTTTCTTTCTTTCTTTCTTTGTTTTTGGTTTTTTGAGACAGGGTTTTTCTATATAGCCCTGGCTGTCCTGGAACTCACTCTGTAGACCAGGCTGGCCTCGAACTCAGAAATCCACCTGTCTCTGCCTCCTAAATCCTGGGATTAAAAGGGTGGGCCACCACTGCCCGGCTTTTTTTTGTATTTTATTATTGCCTTATTGTTTGTTTTCTGTAAACCTGCTTAGCAATTTTGTATTTTCTTATTGCCTTATTGTTTGTTTTCTGTAAACCTGCTTAGCAAAAACTTGTAATTTTACTACTTAAAAGCGGCACGAGGATGCCAGGCAGTGGTGGCACACGACTTTAATCCCAGTACTTAGGAGGCAGAGGCAGGCAGATTTCTGAGTTCGAGGCCAGCCTGGTCTACAGAGTGAGTTCCAGGACAGCCAGGGCTACATGGAGAAACCCTGTCTTAAAAAGCAGCACTAGGAGTGGATTCAGGGTTGATTTCTTTAATAAGACTTAAGTTGTGATTTTACTACTTTAAAGAGGCACTAGAAATAAATTCAGGATTGACTTCTGTAACAGGACTTAGGAGCCAGTTGCTGGCCAGCTCTTAGGTGGTTCAAGTTTGTCTCAAAATTATGGCAGTGGTCTTATTCTCCCTGGATTCAATTAACATTTGAGTTTCAGTTATGACCTTGAGGGACAAGATGAACATGCCAGAGTCATTTCCTTCAAGATGAACATGCCAGACTCATTTCCTTCTGTTGTTTTAAATAAACTGTATGTTTCTGCCCAATGCTAAGCTAAGAATGCCACCAAATCACACAGAACTCTACATGAATGTGTCCAGACTCCCTAAAGAAAATCCCCACGTTCCTGTGTTTTTTGTTTTGTTTTGTTTTTTTGTAAAATGATTTCCATGCTTGCTGCTGGTAAGAAATATCTCTAAATTCTTCTGTCTTGGCTGTTATGATGGCTATTCTTGGTAGACAAACTGACTACAAATTAACTAAGACCCACATACCTGTGAGAGATTTTTCTTAATTAAAACTTATGAAGTGGGATGACCCCTCTGGGTCTTTTGAGGTGATAAGATCCACCTTTTGTACTTTTTTTCTAAGCCAATGTTTCACAATAAAAATATGCCGAAAAAAAATCCACCTTTAATCTGAGCCAAACCTTCTAGTGGCAGCCCACGTAAAAAGAAAACATTGAAAAAAGAATCTCTCCCTCTCTCTCTCTCTTCCTCTCTCTCTCTCCTTTCTCTCTCTGCCCTCTCTGGCTAGCATCCTTTATTGGCATTAGAGCCCCCTTCCTTGAAAATGTGGTATACAGTGAAGCCCAGCTTAGATAGCCAGCCTCATGGACTGAACTACTGGATTCTTTACATTTTAGTTGGTAGACAGCACTTGTTGGACTAGCTGGACCACAGCCCGTGAGCCATTCTAGTAAATCCCCTTTCTACATACCTAGAGAGAAAGAGAGACTCATTTTATCAGTTCTGTTCGTTTAGAGAACCTTGACTAATACAGCTGTGTTTTCTCACCTTAACGTAACTCAGAAAAATGCTAAGAATAGTGTTCATAAACAGCATTCTTTCTTGAACCATTTCTTTCTAATTATTCAAGTTACCGTGGAGACCTCATTTATCATTAGTGTTCATTTGTCAAGAGATACTTGAATTTCAGGAAGAAAATTCCCATAGGAATGGATCCACCATCCAGCCTTCTTGTAGTAGAAACGTATTTCATTGTGTTTGTGATCTGGTTCCAGTTTTTCTCTCAGGATTGTCCAATGTACCTTGGCCAACCAAGTAAAATGTAGCTGCAGTTCACCTGACCTCACCGTGAACCCACAGAACAAACGTTTGTTTTCTAAAATCCCCCCTTAATTATTAATATCGTGGGCACCCTTCCACCTGTGGGACAGGAGAAACACTCCACTCCACATTTTGTAATGTGCTGTGTAAACTTGTGTCCAGGAGGAAAAGGGAAGGTGCCTTCCAAGCAAGGAAAGACAGAAGTGAAGCTACTGCAGGGCAAGGGCAAGGGAAATATCCGCAGATCTGGAAAAGGGCTCGCCCTGGGGTGGAACCCAGAGCCAGGAAATACAGTTCTGTGCTCTTCCCTCAACTCCAACTACAAAGGAGGGCTTCTTGTCACTCAGGCCTCACTAGCCAATCAGAACGTGCAGTCGGAGCGTCATAGGGGAGGCGGGCTCTTCCGGGCGCCAGGCTCCAGGCTCCGTTCTGAAGCAGGGAAAATGCCATCGGCTCTTTGCGTGTCACAGGGTCTGTGAGGGGTGCCCGTGAGCTTGGAAGCCACGATATGGTGAGCGAGGGGCCGCAGTCTGGAGAGGAGTGGGTTGCTGAGCCGCGGGATCCCTTTTGGTAGGCGATCCTTGGGACTGGATGGGAACTAGTGGTCAGATGTGGATTTGTATGAAGTCCTTTGCGGTCCCTGTAATTCCCTGTACCCATGTGGTGGCCTCTAAATAACTTCACTCTGTGGGCTGAGTTTGTGCAGGGCTTTGGGAACATGAGCTGTGTGTAGATACATCTTTGTAGTCAACATCACCATGCTTTTTGTGCACCAGAGGATGGCAGGTTGCCGTTTTAGTTTATCTAGCATCTCTAGAATTTCTGTTCTTCGGATTTAGCATCTAGGACTAAGATCCATTTGGAGTTAATTTTGTGGATGTTGTACATGGAATCTTATGTGTTGGGTAGCATTCCACTATTTTGTTGAGATGTAGAAGGATACAATTGATAATGGAAAGGATTTACCAATGCTTAGGAGATAATAAGTCACACACGGTAGAGTTTAGATAAACGTTGGCTGCTTCTGAAACACCCCAGAGATATGAGTGTATTAATGAGGTCTGTAGGAGATTAAGCACTAGATACACATGTTTGTTCACCAGGATTGCGTAGCCCAGAATTTTCTAGCCACAGGGAAGGAGACAACCCTGATTCTAAACAGCTGCAAATCTAATGCCCATGTTAAGTGGCAGGAGACTAAGAAGCTGCTCAAAGGAGCAGGTAGGGCCCCATAACCAACATTAAGGCCTGGTGTGCCATGAACGTCCTGTTTTCTTCTTAGGCAGTGGCTCCTTCCTCTGGATCCTCTTGTCTAGATGCAGCCAGTTGTCCTTTTGTCAGAGCGCCAGACAGCAGTATGGTGTTCACTGCAGCAGCAGCAGCAGCAGCAGCAGCAGCAGCAGCAGCAGCAGCAGCAGCAGCAGCAGCAGCAGCAGCAGCAGCAAGATCCTGGCCTGTCTGCTGTGAGCCTCTGCTTTTACTAGTTAGAAGGGGCAGTCACATCATTAGTTCATTCTTATCTGCTACACACAGCGCTGACCTGAGCTGGAGAGCTGACGTGAGTTAGCATCCAGCTCAGTCCTCTTCTAATTTCTTATTATGCTCTCTACAACTCCCCACCCCAGCTTTAATCTTTTCTCCCTTATACTTTTACAGTCTTCTCATAGTCTGGCATATTCACCTCTGGACCCTGACCCTGCTATTCCAGGATACTGGTGTATTTAAGAAATAGTCCTGGGGATACTTTGTTGTCTAAATCTCCCTTCTTCCTAAGTAACCACTTAGTATCTTAAGAGTTGGAGTCTCCTGTCCCTATTTGAATTGTTCAAAGTGTAACCTGGGGCTTGAACCAGCATATAGAGGGTGGAAAATGTGTTCTAGGCTGGCTCCTCTTTGAGCACTAGCCAGTGCCGGATGTGTGCTATTCTTCAAGAATTTTTCTTTATTAATATCTTATGTTCATCGAGTTATTTCTCTCTGGGCAGACATATTAGTTCTAGAACAGCTGTACCTCCTGCAGAAAAAATGTTTCTGAGGTTCTGTCTGTTACATTGTTTCAGGTAGCCTTGACTCTAGATACAGACTAGTGTGTATGTCCACAGGGTGTAGATCTTGCTGTCCACTTGACTAAAATTAAAATTCCAAAATTCTTTAAGGGGTTGTACCACCATAGAGTTTTAAAATTACCAAATTGAGTCACTTAGACCACAAGAAACATTTAAGCAATAGGAAAAGGATTTGTGTATGCAGCATGGCCTCTGCTTTCAGACTAGAATAGGAGGAATAGTTTATTGTGTACAGTGCAGGGGGGAAATGGGGAAGGGAATAGCTAGATCACAGACTGAAGTTTAAGCCGGTCAGCTGCAGTAGTCCCCATTATGAAGAAGAACCTGATTGAAGTAGGAGGGTGGTTTTGTAATTTCTCAACTTGTGTTGATTCATGACATGTGAATGAAGATCATTTGGGGAGGTTAGCTTGAGCCAATGAATATTGAATTTCCAATTATGCAGATATGTGCAATCCTGGTTGAAACAATTAAACCAGCTCAGAGGTTTGAGACATGGCCCTCACTGTCTGTGGCTATGTGTGTCAGGTTACAGACCCCAGAACTAATATTGAGTACAGGAGCAAGGTCAATTAGAAATCCTCCCTGTCTCGCCCTCAGGTCTATAACTTTATTTGCTTTTAAAAAGGAAATTAAAGCAGTTCCCCACACTTGCTAGTGGTCCTTGTGTCTATACAGCCTGTGATTTGTGAAATAGCATAGAAAAAAATTAAAAATATTAGAGCTTTGAGAGGGCCCTAGGAGATCATTTAATGTCTCATTTGTATATGAAAAAATTGGAACTCAGAGAAATTCTGGGGCTTTACCCAAGACAATATCCACTTCTTCATAACAAAATTGCTTAGTGTTGAGTTTGCTACCCTGCCTTAACTCTGAGAATCTATGTGCTACCAGCCCCTGCTCAGAGAATATTGGATCTGTGGATGAAAAACACGGACACACACGATGCTCAATTTCAACTTGTCTCATTGGCTCAATAGCTGGGCATCATTAATCTCCTGTGGCAAGCATGCCTTCCCCAATACTCTTAGCTCAGCACCCTAAATCTGTCCTCAAATTTAGTTGCTCAATTACCTTCATCTCTCCAACCATCTCTCTCCAGCTCATCTCTCCCAACCGCTTGCCTGTAGAAGCAGCCTGTGGCCACTCTGCCCTAGATTCACATAACTGCTTGGCTTTTCCCTCTCTAAAGCATGGTGAAAACTCTCTCTCTCCCCATCTTGTGTCTGCCCACTTGCCTGTGGGGACCTGGAAGCCCTGCCTATTTCACCTAGCCCAATGGCTACTAGCATCTTTATTGATGGATCAAGAACCAATTGGGGAACAGGACCTTAGCATCAGCCCCATTCCCTACAGCTTAGTGTTTTTTAATTTCTCTAATTAAACAATTATTCATTGAAACAATGAAATCTACAGAGAGAAACGCCTCAGACATTCCAGGTTCTCTGCCCCTGCTTCTTAATCTACAAAGGCCCAGGGATATTGCTTTGTTCATTCATCTATTATTTAATTTATGTTTAATTTTCATTAATTACTGTACTTCCCTGTCAGAGCTTCCCCTCTCTTCTCTCATTCCAGTCCTTTCCTCTCACCTTTCCTTCTTCTATGCACCTCTCTCTTACTCTTGAGAGAAGAGGAAACTGCTCATGGATATCAACCCACCTTGGCATATCAACTTGTAGTAAGATTGGACACATCTTCCATTGAGGCTAGAGAATGTGGTCCATTTAAGGGAAAGGGTTCTAAAGGCATGCAACAGAGTCAGATACAGCCCCTGCTCCTGCTGTTAGCAGTCTCACATGTGCGCCAAGCTGTATATCTCTTACATATGTGTAGGGGGACTATGTCCATCATGCTCTCTGGGTGGTGGTTCAGTCTCTATGATCTCCTGTGTTCCCAGGTTAGTTGATTCTGTAGGTTTTCATGTGGTGTTCCTGAACTCTCTGGCTCTTTCCTTCCTCCCTCTCTTCTACAGGATTTCCCCAAGCTCTACCTAATGTTTGGCTTTGGGTCTCAGCATCTATTTTCTTCATCTGGTATGTGAAGCGTCTCAGATGATTGTTATGCTAGCCTCCCTTCTGCGAGTATAGCAGAATGATATTAATAGTGTCAAGGATGAGCTCTCTCATGACATGGGACGCAAGTTGGGCCAGTCATTGGTTGTCCATTCCCTCACTTTCTGCTCCCTCTTTATCTCTGCACTTCTCCTGGCAAGAAAAAGAATGTGGGTCAATGGCTTTTGGCTAGGTTGGTATCCCCATCCCTCTGCTGGAAGTCTTGCTTGGTTACGGGAGTTGACCATTTCATGTTCTGCATTCCCTCTCGCTAGGAGCCTTAGTTGTGGTCACACTCATAGATTCCTGGGAGTTTCCATTGTCTTGGATTTCTAGCTTGTCACAGAGATATTCCATCCCTGCTCCCCAAACCCCCAGGTTTTTTTTTTCCCAGTCCTCTCTCCCAGGTCTCTCTCCTGCTATTCTCTGTACACAGGATCACTCCTGTTCCCTTCTCCACCCACTCTCCCACCCACTTCTCTTCCTCCATCCACCCCAGAGGTCTATTTTATTTCCCTTTCCCAGTGACACTCAAACATTCTCCCTTGAGCCCTGTTTGTTACTTTGCTTCTTTGGGTCTATGGATTGTAGCATGGTTATCCTGTACTTTATGGCTATTTATAGGTGACTACATACCAAGTTTGTTTTTCTGGGTCTTGGTTACCTCACTCAGGTTTATCTTTTCTAGTTCCATTCATTTACCTGCAAATTTCATGATGACATTGTTTTTAATAGCTGAGTAATATTCCATTGTGTAAATTGTACCATATTTTCTTTATCCATTTTTCAATTGAGGGGCATGTGGGTTGTTTCTAATTTCACAGTGGTATATATAGATCTAGGACAATAGGTGAGCAAGTGTCCTTGTGGTGTGGTGGAGCACCTTTTGAGTGTATTCCCAGGAGTGGTATAGCTGAGTCTTATGGTAGAAATATTCTCCCCACCATCCTTTTTTTTTTTTTTTTTTTTTTCTTAAAAAAAAAAACCTGTGGAGGTTTGAATATGCTTGGCCTGTGGGAAATAGGACTATTAGTTGGTGAGACTTTGTTGGACTATGTGTATCCTTGGAGAAAGTTTCTCTCTGTCTATGGGCTTTGAGGGCTCCAAGTGCTCAAGTGCAGAAGTACAGAAGTGCATAAGAGGCCTTACTCCTGGTTGGCCATGGAAGATAGTCTTTTTCTGTCTGCCTTTGGATCCAGATGTAAAACTTGGAGCTCCTTCTCCAGCACTACTAGGACTGCCTGCATGCTACCATGCTTCCAGATGTGATGTAATGGGCTGAACTTCTGAAACTGTAAGCCAGCCCCAATTTAATGTTTCTTATATAAGTGTTGCCTTATATAGGAAATTTATTTATTTGTTTATTTGGTTTTTCGATACAGCGTCTCTCTGTATAGTCCTGGCTGTCCTGGAACTCACTCTGTAAACAAGGCTTGCCTCAAATTCAGAAATCTGCCTGCCTCTGCCTCCCAAGTGCTGGGATTAAAGGCATGCACCACCACTGCCCAGCTAATATCTAATTTTCAGTGAGTATATAACCATGTTTGTCTTTCTGAGCCTGGGTTATCACACTCAAGGTGATATTTTCTCATTGCATGCATTTGCCTGCAAATTTCATGACCCTGTTTTTTTCTAACAGCTGATTAATATACTATCGTTTAAATATACCACTTTTTCTTTAATCATTCTTCCACTGAGGGATGTCTAGAATGTTTCTACTTTCTGGGTACTGTGAATAAATATTCTATAAATATAACTGATAAAGTGTCCTTGTGTTAAGTTAGAGCATCTTTTTGGTATATGCCCAAGAGTGGTATAGCTGTGTCTTGAAGTCTTGATTCCCACCTTTCAGAGGAACCACCATGTCAGTTTCTATAGTGGGTATAAAGTTTGTTCTCCCAACAGGAATAGGTTAATTTTCTTCTTCTACATCCTTGCCAGTATGAGCTGTCAATCATTTTGTTGATCTTAGCCATTCTGACAGTTGTAAGTTCTCATAATGGAATTGATTTAAATTTCCCTGAAGACTAAGAATGCTGAAGAGTTCTTTAAGTGTTTTTTATCCATTTGTCATTTCACTATTGAGGTTTCTCTGTTTAGAACCATAGCCTATTTTGTACTTAGATTGTTTGGTTTGTTGATGTTTAGCTTATTGAGTTCTTTACATATTTTGGATATAGACCTCAGTAAGATGTGGAGTTGGTAAAAAATCTTTTCTCATTGTACAGGTCAGTTTTGTCCTGTTGAAGTTGTCCTTTGTACTAGAGAAGCTTTGTAATATCATTAGGTCCTGTTCATTAATTGTTGATCTTAGTGCTAGCATGGTTGGTGTTCTCTTTAGGGAGTTGTCTCCTGTGTGAATGTCTTGAAAGATAGTCCTTATTCTCTCAGGTTCAATGTTTCTTGTTTTATGTTGAGATTTATGGTCCATTTGAACTTGTCTTGTGCAGGGTGATTAATATGGATGTAGTTGTATACACCCATATGCATATCCAATTAGACCAGTTCCATTTGTTGAAGATGCTTTCTTTTCTCTATTGTATCTTTCCAGCTTCTTTATCAAAAAGCGTATGTCCGAAGGTATGTGGATTTATGTGTGAGTTTTTGATTTGCTTGCATTGATTGACATGTCATGTTTAATGCTAACGCTATTAAATTTTTATTACTATATCTCCGTAGTTCAGCTTGACATCAGGGACAGTGATTCTTCCAGAGCTCCTGTTACTGTTCAGGAGTAGGTTTAGGTCTCCTGACTTTTTTATTATACCATATGAAATTAAGCATTGTCCTTTCAAGGTCTGAAAATAATTGTGCTGGAATGTAATGGGACTTGTGTTGAATCTGTAGATTGCTTTTGGTAGGATGTCCATTTTTACTATGTTAATTCTACCAGTGCATGAGCGTGGGGACATCTTTCAATCTTTTGATATTTTCTTCAAAGACTTTAAGTTCTTGTAAAACAAGTCTTTCGCTGGCTTGTGGGCAGTCACCCCAAGATATTTTATATTATTTGTGGCTATTGTGAAGTGTTGTTTTCTGTAACATCCTTCTCAGCCCATTTGTCATTCATATATAGTGGAGAGCTATGTTTTTTTGAGGTAATTTTGTATCCAGCCATTTTGCTGAAGGTGTTTATCACCTGGTAGAATTTTTGGTACTGCTTATATGTACTATCATATCATCTTCTAATAATGGTACTTGACTACTTTCTTTCTAATTTGTATTCCTTTGGTCTCCTTTAGTTGTCTTATTATTCTAGCTAGAATTTCAAGTACTCTTTTGAATAGATTGGACAAAGTAGGCAAACTTGGTTTTTTAGTTTTGTTTTGTTTTGGTTTTGGTTTTGGTTTTTTAAGACAGGGTTTCTCTGAGTAGCCCTGGCTATCCTGGAACTCACTCTGTAGATCAGGCTGGCCTTGAACTCAGAAATCTGCCTGCCTCTGCTTCCCAAGTGCTGGGATTAAAGGTGTTTGCCACTACTGCCCGGCTTTTTTTTTTTTTAAATGATATTTTTTAAAGCATCTTTGAGTTTCTTTCCATTTAATTTGTTGTTGGTTACAGGCTTTTTGTAAATTACCTTTATCATGTGTAGGTATGCCCCTGTATTCCTGGTCTCCGAACACTTTTATTATGAAGAGGCATTGGATTTTGACCAAGGCCTTTTCAGTGTCTAATGAGATGGTCAGGTGATTTTTTTTCTTTGATTTTATTTATATGGTGGAATATAGTGACTGGTTTCTTTCTTTCTTTCTTTTTTTTTTTTTTTTGGTATGTTGAACCATCCTTGCATGTCTTACAGGAAGCTGATTTTGTAATTTGTAGGTTTATCTTATTTTTTGTATGTTTTTATTTTTTTAATGATTTTGAGTCTCTTGCCTGTATGCATGGATGCCCATCACATGTTGTGTGTATGATGCTCACAGTAGTCACAAGATGGCCTTAGAACCTCTGAATTTGGGATTATTGACTGTTGTGAGCCCTCATGTACACACTGACAATTGAACCCATCTCAGTGACACTTGAACCCATCTCATCTGTAAGACCATGTGCTGTTAATTCCTGTACCCTTGCTCTTGCCCTATATGTTTTTTAAGGTCTATATATACATTGCTTTTATTTTCATCTCTCCATCTCTAGATGTTTCAACAGGCATTTTCTTCTAGTAATTTTTTTCTTAATCATACAGTTTAAATGGTGACACTCAGTTTTCTGGAAGATGAATACATAGCTGGATTGGATGCATAAGTCTTTGTAAGAAGTTCACTGAGACCTTCAGAGTTTTCGCATATATTTTTTTCTTTATGTGGTTGGATTTTTTTGGGAGGTGGTGGTGGTGGTGGTGGTGGCAGGTTCTTAATATTCACCTCAAGCAGTCCTGAAACTCATTACATAGGCTTAGGCTGGTCTCTAACTCAATGAGATTCACATACTTCTGCCACCTGGGTGGTACAATTAAAAGCATGAGCCAACACACCCAGCTTGCCTATCTTTTTTAGTAGTTAGTCATCAGTCACCATTTCTCTGATGCGTATAGTATTGCTCTGTTTGTTTCTGACTGTATGGCTGTAAGGTTGTATCCTATTTAAAAGGCCTAGAAATGACAGGGGTGGACCTCCTTTTCAATTTCCTTCTAAAATGAATTGGTAATTACATTAGAATTAGAATTGTCATGGAGTAAGTGTGGAAATCACTAGCGTTATATGAGTCTATTGTTAAAGAAGTATGTATTTAATATGTTGTCAGAATTATGCTTTCTGTTGAACACATGTATGGATATTTTAGGATGCACTGACATTTAGTGATGTCCACATTATCTTCACTCCGGAAGAATGGGCTTTGCTGGATGCTTCCCAGAAGAATCTCTACACAGATGTGATGCTGGAGACCTACAAGAATCTCATTGCTATAGGTAAGACTGAATTTTAATTCACTTTTTAAAATATGAGGAAAGATGTTTCTTGTTTACTGAGCTCTTCTTTAATTTTGATTGTGAAAGAGGAACAATGTGGTAAGTAAATCAGGCATAGTTCTAAGGTTTGTTGAGGAGAGTAACTTAACTTTTTGTCAATTTTCAATTATATTTCATACATTTTCTGGTAATATGTTTTAGGTTACAAATCAGAAGACAAAATTATTGAAGAATATCTTCAAAATTCTAGAATACATGGAAGGTAAGTTTCGTGTTCAAGCTGATTCAAATATGGCCCTGAAGGAATTTGAGTGTGCCCTAGAAGTTTTAAGAACTCAGTGTAGACAAGCATAGACAAGACATTAAGTGTATTGATGATTAGTAAATTCTCACAATACCATGTACCTCAATGTCAGGTATTTGGAAAAAGCACAAGAAAACAATGACTTAACAACTGTTACATTTTAATTATATCCCCATGAGAGCTGCTCTATAGAACTGCCAATTGATTTAGGTTGATGCCATGCATTTATTACAAAGGACATATACATAGATTAGATGATATGTGTATGTCTAAAATCTCCAAATAGGCAAATATTCCACAATAAATCCTCTATTACTCATATGTGTTTAATGATTTACTAAAGTTTAGTGAGAGGGGTAATTTATACAATTCACAAAGTTTATGGTGGAGAATCCTTTATCCTCATATTACATCTCTGTGATGAACAAACAGTTAAACTGGATTTGAAACCTTTTATTTTTTATTCTTGCCATAATTGATATATGTCACATTAGATAAAAGCCATGTGAGCATCTGGAATATGGAAAGTACCCCTTTCTTCCACAACAATTTGAAGATATGCAGTTGTCCCCACTTTGAGTGAACTGTGAAGGTGATATGAGTTTACAATTAATTGTGTATCCAACTTCATCGGGAATATGTAAATACATTCATACTGCAGAAAAACCCTTAGTAGAAGGAACATGGAAATTCTTCTGTCTGTTCTGGTTCACTTTGCACATGTAATGTTATTCACTTTATAGCCAAACGATAAGTTGAAACACTGTGGCAAAGCTCTGAGTTCTTCCAGTTCTCTCCAAAAATGTGGAAAAACTCACATGAGAAAAGGACGTTATAAAGATGAGCCATGTACTAAACACTTTAACCATCACAGGTATCTTCAAATACACAAAAGAGACCATAATAAAGTAGGAACTTATGAATCCAAACAAGTGATAAAACCTTAAGATTTGATGCCTTTTCTCAGTAAACTAGACAAAATTGTTGAATTAAGTTATACAGATTTAAAAGATTCATCACTGTAGTCAATGTGGTAAAGTGTTTACACATGTCGATTGTCTTCACAGGCATAGAGGAAGTCTTACCAGAGAGAAACCCTATGACTATACTCAATGTGGTAAAGCCTCTACACGTCTCAATGCCCTTCAAAGACATAAACGAACTCCTACTAGAGAGAAACCATATAAATGTAATCAATGTGGTAAAGCCTTTGTGGATTACTGTACTCTTCAAAACCATGAAAGAACACATACTGGAGAGAAAACCTATGAATGTAATCAGTGTGGTAAAGGCTTTACACAACAAGCTTACCTGCGAAACCATAAAAAAACACACACTGGAGAGAAACCCTATGAATGTTATGAATGTGGTAAAGCATTTGCACATTATTCTACTATTCGGAAACATGAAAGTACACATACTGGAGAGAAACCCTATGAATGTAATGAATGTGGTAAAGCCTTTTCACAACAGAGTCATCTCCAAAACCATAAAAGAACACATACTGGAGAAAAACCCTATGAATGTAATGAATGTGGTAAAGCCTTTTCACAACACAGTAGTCTCCAAAACCATAAAAGAACACATACTGGAGAGAAACCCTATGAATGTAATGAATGTGGTAAAGCCTTTTCACAATACAGTAATCTCCGAAAGCATAAAAGAACACATACTGGAGAGAAACCCTATGAATGTAATGAATGTAGTAAAGCCTTTTCACAACATAGTAGTCTCCAACAACATAAAAGAACACATACTGGAGAGATACCTTATAAATGTAATGAATGTGGTAAAGCCTTTTCACAACACAGTAGTCTCCAAATGCATACAAGAACACATACTGGAGAAAAACCCTACGAATGCAAGCAATGTGGTAAAGCCTTTTCACAACATAGTAGTCTTCGAAAGCATAAAAGAACACATACTGGACAGAAACCCTATGAATGTAGTCAATGTGGTAAAGCCTTTTCACGTCACAGTAGTCTCCAACAACATAAAAGAACACATACTGGAGAGAAACCCTATGAATGTAATCAATGTGGTAAAGCCTTTTCACAACAGGGTCATCTCCAGAAACATAAAAGAACACATACTGGAGAGAAACCCTATGTGTGTAATTAATGTGGTAAAGCCTTTGCAATTTTCTGTACTCTCAGAATCATGAATGAATTCATACTGGAGAGAAACCCAATAAATGTAGTCAATGTGGTAAAGCCTTTGCAGTTCAAAGTTATTTCCAAATACATAAAGGAACACATTCTGCAGAAAAACCTTATTTATGAACATAGTGTAGTAAAGCCTTCGTGTGTTATTATACACTTTGAAAACATGACAGTAGACTCATTGGAGAGAAACCCTATGAATACAAGCAATGTGGTAAAGCCTTTTCACAACAGAGTCATCTCAGAAACAAAATAAAACATAGTCTAGAGAAATTGTACCAGTATAATCAGTGAGATAAAGCCTTTACACAATAGAGTTATCTCCAAATACATGGAAATACAGATATTGAAGAGAAACCCTATGTAAGAAGTGTGGTAAAGTCTTTTCACGTGGTTGGTGTCTAATACCTAAATGTACACTGGTTAGAAACCCAATAGATATAGTGTGAGAAAGCCTTTCATAGTAGTAATCTCTAAATTAAAAACAACAACAACAACAACAAACATTGGAGATTTATTCTGAATGTAAGCAATGTGGAAAAGCCTTCGCATATCACAATTATCTCTGAAAACTTAAAAGAACACAGACTGGAGAGTAAACTTATGAATGTAATTGCTGTGTTAAAACCTTTATGTATCATTCTCTGAGGACATGTACCCATACTGAAGGGGATCTGGGACTATAAAATATTTGGTAAAATCGTGAGCCAGCCCAGTTGCTTTTAATATACAAGATCATTTATTCTGGGGGAAAAAATCTGACAAGTGTCCACAATCTCTTTAAGCCTTTTGCCCATCTTTATTTTTTTTTTTTACCTACAAACTCATGGATAAAAGCCCTATGGAATTACACTATTAGGTAGCACATTTAGATTTCATTCATCTCTTTAATTACACCAAATAAGTAATCTAAGTGTAAAACTTGGGCTGGAGATATGGCTCAGCGGTTAAGAGCACTGACTGCTCTTCCGAAGATCCTGAGTTCAAATCCCAGCAACCACATGGTGTCTCACAACCATCCGTAATGAGATCTGATGCCCTTTTCTAGTTTGTCTGAAGATAGCTACAGTGTACCTACACATAATAAATAAATAAACCTTTAAAAAAAAACTTTATGGATATGTCTTAGTACCTTTTCTGATGCTGTGATAAAACATAACGCCTTAGGCAACTTATCAAACACTTTATTTGGGCTTATTGTGCCAGAGGTATATGGGATTACCATCAATGTGACATGGCAACAAGTAGGAGACATGGCAGTAAAGCAGGAAGTTCAAAGCTCACATTCAAACCAAAGTGTGAAGCAGCCATGGGGAACAAGAGGTTATGTGAGGATTTAAACATGTTCCCTCCCCCCACCCCCGCCCCATGATATGTTTCCTCCAGTACGGGCAGCATTTACTAAATCTTTCCAAATGATACTACCCTTTGAGAACGGTTGATTTTTCTGAATTTCATCTCAAATACTTGCATTTTGGGAAGTGAGCCAATGCATGAGGAAGAAAAACCCTGTAAATAAGCCTTTAGATACCTCGTCATCTGGAGTACACCAATGAAGGCTTAGAGAAGAAAAACAGTCAGAAGTGCAAATTGTGTTTGTTTGCTGATTTGTTTAAATTTTAATTATGTGTTGTTAATGTATCTTTCTGTGAGTCCATGTATGTGCCTGCTAGTTTCCAAGAAAGTTAATTTCTTGTATATTCTTGTACCAAGGATTTCAGGAAGTTGCCAAAAACTTGACCTTGGACCATGGAATAAACATGTTTTAACTACTTAGCCATGACCCTAGTCCTGAAAATATTTTAAAGCCTTTATACATTATCTTGGCATCATGAAATAGGAAAACACTCACACAAGGCAAAACTCTATACATGTAAACAATTTGCTGAAGATGTCAGACATCATAGTTTTCTTCAGTGTCAATTAAAAGATCTTGTTTTATCTCTTTTGTAACCTTGAAGGAAGTAAATTGTTTATCATATTTACTCAAGTGTGATGGTGGAGGTCAACATTGCAGTTTGTATTTTGAACCTTTTGGTTAGGTATTGAAATTTACTGTATGTGTGGTAAAACCATTTAGTGAAGTTTATTTGTTGATTCTCGTATTTCTTCTGTGGGTTCTGTTCCTTTATTGCCCCTTCACTTGCTGATATGTATTTTCCTGCTAAAATGTATACAGTGAGATTCCTGTCATCTAAGTGGTCTATTCATTTCAATATAGGGCCTTCTGTGATCAGACTTTTCACATCAGGGTGTCTGTGAAAGGGGGGATGGTTGTTGTTACTGGGTTCCCTTTTCGTGTTTTCAAGAATTCCATTAAGATGTTTTTATTAGTCAGGGCTACATTTCAAGTCAAGATTCTCATGTCAACCTCCTGAATACCAGTCATCCCCAGTATGTCCTGTTTTGTCAACACATTTTAATTATGTTAATGCTAAAATTATTAATAGACGGCTATATAAGAAACATTAAATAACTTATGAAATAAAAGCAGCATTTTTATATATTAGAGATGTTATAAGATAGGATAGTCAGCTTTCAAGTTTTCATACAAGTAACATAGGTTGATGTGCTATGGATATTTTTCTTAGGGTTTCAATTGTTTTGAAGAGACAGCATGACAAACACAACTCTTCTAAGTGAAAACATTTAATTGGTTCTGGCTTGCAGTTTTTGAGGTTTAGTCCATTATCATTATGGTGGGAAGTATGATAGCATATATGTGGACTTGGTGCTGGAGATGGAGATGAGAATTCTACAATTTGATCCACAGGTGGCAGAAAGAGACTGTGTATACCATACTGGTTGTAGCTTGAACATATATGACTTCAAAGCCCACTTATACAGTGACACACTTTCTCAAACAATGCCATACCTACTCCAATAAGGCTACATTTCTTAATAGTGCCACTCCTTGTAGCATATAGGGCCCGCCCATATTCTTACCACCATATTCAAATTCCTGCTCTCCATGGGCCTGTAGCTAACACAATACCACATGCATTTTTTTATTGGAAAGATTTTATTTTTCTCAGGTATTTCTTTTCTTGTTTACTTTACATCCTGTTCACTAACCCCACCCAGACTACCCTTACAAAATCTTTACCCCATTCCCTTTCCCTTCTCCTCTGAATGTGTGGATACCTTTGTATCCTCCCTGCCTTGGCACTTCAATATTCTGTGCAGCTAGGTGCTTCCTCTCCCACTGAGGCCAGACAAGGTAAGCTTCTTCCCAACCTCCTCAGACCTGCTGATCCTGAACCATACAGACAAGCTTCCCTTTCCACACCCATATTCCCTACTTGCTGAGTCTTCTGGAGCAAGCATACCTGCCATGAACAGCCTGCTATCCCAGCAGCCGCCATTCTCCTGCCACTTCTCCAACTTTCATCAGATCTGCTGAGCCTGAAACATACAGGTATGCTTTCCTTGTCCTACTCATCATCCATGCTTACTGAGTCCTCTGGAGCAAGCAGAGCTGCTCTGAGCACCTTATTATCCAAGGGGATGGACCTCCATTCATCACCCCAACACATCTCTGCCCACCTATCAGTCCTGTGGATCCTGAACCATACAGGTAAGCTTCCCTTCCCCCACTGATCTTCCCTGCTTGCAGAGTCCTCTGGAGCAATCAGAGCCGCCTTGAGCAGCCTGCTATGCCAGGTGGACTTACATTCTCCTGCCACCTATTCATCAGTTCTTCTGAACCTAAAACATACAGGAAGCTTCCTTTCCCCTACCCATCTTCCATGCTTGTTGAGTCCTCTGTAGCAAACAGAGCTGCCCTGAGCAGCTTGATATCCTAGGGGGACATCTATTCTGGCATCACTCCTCCCACCTTCATGAGATCTGTTGAGACAGAATCATACAACATGCCTTTTATCCAACCTCAACAGTCCTCATAGTCTATCACAGTCTTACCAATGTGTAAAACTTCAATGTCTCTTCTGCAATTCATACAATCTCCTAAATGTAATCCCCTATAAAATCAAAATACAAAAAGACAAAAACAGAAACAAAACAAACAAACAAAAACCCTGTCCCAACAATATTCAACAAAGTTCAGACTCTTCTGAGATTCATGAAATCTCTTGATAAGGTTAGGCTGAGTACATGACAGGCTTCAAATTGCCAGTTCAGGAGACTAGGCCTAAATCTCTGTTCCCAAGAACTGGGCAATTCCAGGCCTCAGACGCTTCCCCACCACTTGGCCTAAGGCCAGGGCAATTAGAAATAGTTTCCAGACTTCCCCAGCAATAGTTTCCAGCCCCCAGACCCCAGCAGTGGTTCTGGAATGTTGCTAAAGTTAGAGCCAAAATTAAGGTAGAGGTCATTTACCCCTCCCCAATATTTCCCTAATGTGGTTTAAATTAAGCCTGAGAGCTCACTTCAAGGTCTTTCCATCTTTGTAGATGGTAGACCCCTGCATACCAAACTTCTGAAGAATGAAAAACTCCGTGTTACATCATATTTGAGTCTGGGGTATCATTCTAAGGCTAATCATAGCCCCTTACTCTCTTAACTGTAATCTCTTATAAAATGAAAGTTGAGTAACAGATCAAATGCTTCTAACATATAGTGGCACAGACAGGATATATATTACTGTTCTAAAATATCGGGAGAAGAGCATAGTGCAGAAAAAAAAAACCCAAACAAAAAAACATACAAACAAAAAACCCAAAACAACAGGTGGGCAAACTCCAAATTCTGCATCTCCAATCTGATGGTTCTTCAGATCTCCAACACTTCAGCTTGGTGAGTAAAACACACTTCTTTCTCTTGAGCTAGTTCAACACCACATTACTAACTTTCCTTAGCAGTTGTCCATGGCCCTGGCATCTCTAGTATTCTGGAGGTCCAAGGCAATCAGGTTAACTTTCACAGCTTTACCCAGTGGCTTCTCTGGACCTGTATGCTGGGACATCCTTTCCACATGTCTGGCCTCAGCATCTTTCCTAAGTAGCAGGGTGAAATTTTATAATCACATTCACACATTGGCCTCTCTGTGCCTTCGTGCAGGGACAACTCTGACATATTCCTCGTATTAGTGGCTTTTCTTAATCACAGAGAGACTTATATCCTTGATTCTAAAGACAATATGGCTAAAGCAGGACTGCTTGCTGGGGCTGGAACATGGCCTCCTTGTCTTATAACATCTTCATTAGATTTCACCTTTTCCATAATTTTCTTCACTCTCTGAGGTTGTCCTACAACTTGCTCTTTAAACTGTCCTTGAACTCAGAGATCTGTATGACTCTGACTTATGAGTGCTGAAGTTGCTCAAAGGTGTATACTGCCTAAACTTTTCTTGACCTGGAACTTGCTTTGCAGCCTAGGCAGGCCTTGAATTCATAAATGTGCTTGCCTCTGTCTCCTAAATTCTGGGATTGAAGGCACATACTGACATACATAGACCTAAGCTTTATTATTATTTTTTTTTCAAAAGATAGAAGCTGAACTGAGTGGATTCTTGCCCTGAGGTCACCACTCCCTTAATTTCATTTAATATCTTTAATCAGGTTATCTCCTTGAACACAAGAATTAGCTCCATACTATTTCCTGGCATCTCTTTAATCCTTGAATCATACATTTTGTACTTTCCTAGTGAAGTTTTGTCTATTTCATCAAAATATTATTCATAAGAGGGAACTACAGGATAGAGTTTTAAGATTTCCATGCCAACGCAATTTATCTAAATCTCTTCATCTTATGCCACATGCAGACACTTTGGACCAGAGCAAAAGTCAGCCACATTCTTTACCAAACTATCACAAGAATGATGTCTAGGAACCATGCTAAAATGCTTCTCTGAAACATCTTGAGACATGCCTCAACAATTAAAATTGCCCTCAACGTGGTTCTACTTATATGACCAATTAAGCAGAGCTTAAAGCATTCCAGGGCTTTCCTAACCCAAAGTCCCCAAATCCAAATTGCTCCAAACAAAAGCATAGTCAGACCTACCACAACAGTACCCCGGTCTCTGTTACCAACTTCAGTTTTAGGGTTTTATTACTGTGAAGACACACCATGACCATGGCAACACTTATAAAGGGAAGCATTCTATTGGAGCTGGCTTACATTTTCAGAGGTTTAGTCCATTATCAACGTTGTGGGAATCATGGCAGTGTGCAGGCAGTCATGGTGCTGGAGGAGCCCGTAATTCTACATCTTGATCTGAAGGCAGCAGATGGAGACTGTAGCCACACTGGGCATAGCTTGATCATATATGACCTCAAAGCCTAACTCCACAGTGAAACACTTCCTCCAATAAGGCCACACCTACTTTCAGAAGTAGTACTCTCTATAAACAAACACATTCAAACACATTAGTCTATGGAGGCCATACCTATTCAAACCACCACAGTATCTACATACATATTATTTGACATTCCATGCTTCTTCATGTCCCAGTTATACATCTGGCATTTCATCTTGAAGTATTACCTCCTACAGGAATTATCTATAGATGGTAGATAATGTAAGCAATTTGATTCACTTTTTGATGAGAATTGTTCTCACATGATCTGTCAAGAATTGTGTTGGAGGGCTGGAGAGATGGCTCAGTGGTTACTCTTACTGCTCTTCTGAAGGTCCTGAGTTCAATTCCCAGCATCCACATGGTGGCTCACAACCATCTGTAATGGAATCTGATGTCCTCTTCTGGTGTATCTGAAGACAGTAACAGTGTACTCACATATATAAACTAAATAAATCTTAAAAAAAAAAAAAAAAAGAATTGTGTTGGGATTTTGATGGGGATTCCACTGAATCCGTAGATTGCTTTTGGTAAGATGGCCATTTTCGTCATGTTAATCCTAACAATCCATGAGCAAGGGAGATCTTTTCATTTCTGATATCTTTCTCAGTTTACTTCTTCAGAGACTTGAAATTCTTGTCATACAGGTTTTTCACTTGCTTGGTTAGAGTTACACCAAGGCATTTTATGTTATTTGCGGTTATTGTGAAATGCACTATCTCCTCAGCTTCTTTCCCAGCCCCTTATCATTTGTATAGAGGTGGGCTACTGATTATGTTGGGTTAATTTTGTACCCAGACACTTAGCTGAAGGTGTTTTTCAGATATAAGAGTTCTCTGGTAGAATTTTTGGGGTGATTGCTGTATATTATCATATCATCTGTGAATAGTGATATTTTGACTTTTTCCTTTCCAATTTGTATCCCCTCGATCTCCTTTAATTCTCTTATTGCTCTAACTAGAACATCAAGTGCTGAGTTTAAGAAGTTTGGGGAGAGTGGGCAGCCATGCCTTGTCCCTGATTTTAGTGGGAATACATTGTTTCTCTTCAATTAATTTGATGTTGGCCATTGGCCTTCTGTTTATTGCTTTTGTTGTATTTAGGTATGCCCCTTGTATTCCTGCTCTCTCCAGGATTTTTACCATGAAAGAATGCTGGATGTTGTCAAACATTTTTTCAGCATCTAATGAGATGATCATATGTTTTTCTTTCATTTTGTTTATATCTATTTTGGATAATATTGATGGGCGTTTTTATATTACAATTACTTTAATTTAGGTGTATAAGCCTTGTCAGTATGTATATCAAATCCATGCCAGTTACCAGCAGAGTCCAGAAAAAGGCTCTCAGATTCTCATGGCTGAAATTATAGACAGTTGTGAGCTGTTTTATGTGTGCTGGGATTCAAAGCCAAGCCCTGTGGATGATCAGCAGCTCTTTGCTGCTAAGCCATCTATTCAGTCTAATGAATAGAACATGCCATTGAGAATAGTAAGGTATGAATGTCTAGTTCTGAATTGATCTTTAGCTCTGATGACCCAGAAGAATTATAAGATTGATATTATCAGAACCTAAGTTAGACTGGTGCTTAATAAGTTTTTGATCAGATTCTCCACAAAATGAGGGAGGGTTACAAATTACTAGGAAAAAAGATCAACAATATATGGCTGCAAGAAGTAGTTGACCACTTGACCAAGGGTCACAAGCCTAAGATTATCTCAAATATTTTCAATAGGTGGCGTAGGGAACCCACAAGGACATCGGCAGTTCAGGCAAACCAATCTAGACTTTATACCTCTGGTAAAGCAAGAAAAGTAATTTTCAGGTCAGCTTGCCCCAAAGGGGTGGTTATTCTGCTTCCCTGCTTCCTGCAAAACACTTGGTTAAGAGCCCTGAATGTGTCGGTGATTCCAGATGACATTGGGGTTTGCAGGGATACCTGAGACTTAAACAGAAGTCACTCTAGGGCTTTGACTCCATTACAAAGAGCTATGGAGTATAGAGGGAAGGTTGGGGAGGTAGCTTTAGGTGTAAGAGATTCAAATGGCCAAAGGGCAATGCAGAATGCGTACCTGAGTACAAGCTGGTTCACACTGTCTTTCTCTCTCTATTTGCTCAGCTGTGGTGGGTCAGCCTTACAGATTTTCTACCTTTTCCTTATTTTTGGCAGTTGTACTGTAGCTGTCAGTGATAGCACCTTCCAGACCCTTGTGGGCAGTTCCCACTTGGACCTTTTATCTTGGTCAACCTCATAAGCCCCTAGACACAGTGACCATGGGGCTTTGTTTATTGCCTTGCTTGACTACTTTGTTTATTGCCCTGTTTGATTTCTTTGTCTTTGATCTAAGAACTGGCCCTATCCTCTGGATGTACCTAGAATGGTATAAAGGCAGACTAGGAAAAATTAAAAGCGCTTCTGCCTCAGCACTTGTTGGAGTCATGCTATCATGTTGTCTAATTGTCTTTTCTTTCTTTAATCTGCACTCCCTCCCTTGAGACCCTGTTGACTGAGCTGGCTTGGTCACACATGTTCCTGTAGGATCTATACATCTCACAGGTTAAATATGCACTGTCACTCACCATTTTTTTTTCTCAAAAAGTTTCTTTAATTAGTTTAGCATGGATATAGGAGGAGATGACCCATGGCCTATGCTGATAGGCTAAAAGTAGCAAAGGAAAAGAGGAACGAATTCCATTGTCTCAAACAGTGACATTTGATTCCATTGTAACTGTGGAAGCCAAGCATTGTCATCCAGTATTTTAGCTTCTCTGTCCCCAGACACAAGAGTTGCTTGGCCTCACTTTATTTCACTTGAATATGCTGTGGGCAGAGATCAGAAAAATCTGTGACTCTCTATGTGGGCTGGAACTTAAAACTTTTGGAAACAAATTTGTTAAAATGATTCATCCTAATAAAACCCTTGGTAGCTTTTTGTGATACCTTTCCTCAGAACAGCAGTAGTGATTGGCACCATCTAAGAGAGTCAGACGTAACCACATCAAGAGATCTGCCCTCAGTTTTTTCTCAGTCCCCATTTCTTAGCATATCAGTCTTCTCAAATTGTTGCTCTGAGTGCTTTGAGTTTTACTACTTAAATGAGTGAAGCTGTTAAGCCATTGGTATTGATTCAGTAAATATATTTAGATATTATTATCTTTGTATCCTAGTTAGCTTCAGTCTTCAATGTTACATAGCCTAGTATAATGTGTGGGGTGACCACCTGAGAGCTTAATGGGCCATTTCATGAGGAAATGGAAGATGCGAGTCCTCAATAATACAAGTAGTAAAAGTCAAAGTTATGAGGATCAGTGGCTAATAGACTTCATGAAATATTAGGATAGAAGTCATATTATAATTTGAATGAAAATGGCCCTTATATGCTCATATATTTTAATGCTTGACTCCCAATAAGTTGAAGTAGTTGAGTTTGAGGAGCTCTGTCACTACAAAGGATTTTGAGATTTCAAGAGCATAGTCCCAGAGTCCCTTTTTTCTGCATGCTGCCTTCAGATCTGCATGTAAACTTTCAGATCCATGCTGGCTTATAGCCATCTTACCTGCCATGATGACAATGGGCTAATCCTCTGGAAGCATAAGACTGTAAGTGTAAGAAGCCTTCTATTATAAGTGTTGCCTTTGCAATGGTGTCTCCTCACACTAGTAAAACGGTAACAAAGATAGGCCATTTGTATAATATTTTGGCAAAGAAATCTGTCTGCATTCTGTGCATGTCCTGAGAAACCGAGTAAGGCTGAATTGACTGGTAATGAGCAAATATCTTTGACAAAACACTGAATCAGTGATTATACTCAAACAATTTTACATCAAGTTCACATAAGCTAAGTTCATCTGAGAGGAGGTACACTTATTAAGAAACTGCTTCTGTGCTGACTATTCCTGAGTGTCAACTTGACTACATCTGGAATGAACTACAATCCAGAGATGGAGGGTACATCTTTGATCCAGATCTTGAGGCTGGAAGACACAGGCTTCTGACCCAGATCTTGACAAAGGGATCTTGAGGCATAGTGGATATGAGAAGCTCAGGCCCAGGCAAGGTAGTACACAGCTTTAATCCCAGGAGACTGAGATAAGCAGATCTCTGACTTCAAGGCTATCCTGGGATAAAGCATGTTCCAGATCCATCATGGTGGTACACATCTTTAATCTGAGCCACACTATCTGCTGGAGGCCTACATAAGGAAAATTCACTCATCTTAGCCTGCTTGCACATAACAGCACATCTGTTGGATCCTACTTCTTCAGGAGTCCAGCTCATAGAGAAGACCAGTTAAAACAACTAGCCTCGTGAGACTGAGCAACTATGATGAGAACTTCCCATTTACAGTTGCCCTTTGTTGGGTTAGTTGGATTGCACACTGTAAGTCTTTACAATACATCCCCTTAATATATAGAGGCATTCCAGAAGTTCTGTGATTGTAGAGAACCTAATTTACAATCCTAATACAGCTATAGACTAATACAGCTTCCATAAAACATAGCTTTAAAGAAGCCTACAGTTCCTTTTCTTAATTAGTGATTGATGAGGGAGGACTCAGCCCCTTGTGGATGCTATAGTCCTTGGCTTAGTTGTCCTAGGTTCTATAAAAATCAGGCTGCGCAAGCCATGGAGAGCAAGCTAGAAAGCAGCGTTCTTCCATTGCCTTTGTGTCAGCTCCTGCCTCCAGTCTCCGCTGTGTTTAAAGTTCCTATTTGTTGGTTAATGGTGCTATGGAAATTTAAGCCAAAATGAACGTTTTCCTTCCAACTTGCTTTTTAGTCCTGGAGTTTCATTGCAGCCATAGAAAGCCTACTTAAGATGGTGATAGAGTTACTACTGGTCGTTCATGCAGGTCTTTACTGAAACAGAGGAACAAGAGGGTTAGAAAAAAAAAGAAAAAGGAAAAGAAAGAGAAATTAAAGAAGGAAGGAAGAGAGAAAGAGGACGAACCATGGTTTAGAGAGGGAAACAAGTTGTTTTACAAGGAATGAGAAAAAACATCTTTTCTGGGCCAGTTAAATAGGATATGGCTTTGCAAGTGAAATGACTATTTACAGATATTACAGAGATTCCCAAACAGATCAACATTATGGAGTCTACATCAGAGAAACAGTATCAACATTTACTAATCTGAGAAAAGAATAGACAATCTACCTGTGGTAGTTCATGCTTTTTAATCTCAGAAATGAGGTTTCTTTAATTGGCAGTCACATCCTATAACAGGTAGTAAAAATTCAAGTAGGTTAATTGCATTAAAAAGAAGACAGCACAGGCTGGAGAGATGGCTCAGCGGGTAAGAGCACTGACTGCTCTTCCAAAGGTCCTGAGTTCAAATCCCAGCAACCATATGGTGGCTCACAACCATCCGTAATGAGATCTGATGCCCTCTTCTGGGGTGTCTGAAGACAGCCACAGTGTACTTACATACGATAAATCATCCCTTTTCTTTTTAATTCCTTTTTAATTACCTATGAAGGAAATTAGGATAGAGGAAAGGAAATGAAAGAGAAAAAGAAATCCCTAAATCTAACCTCCTTATTTTATCTCCCTCTCCCCCTTTTCCAAGACCATAATTGTTTATAACAATCCTCCTCTAAATGATGACAAACATCCGAGACATTAAATGATCACAACTCCTATAACCAATCTATTGGGAGTGGGGCAAAAGTTTTATTTTGGCAACCCAAGAAAAAATGAGAAAATGGCTAAGTCTTTAGAAAGCCAGGTGTACATTTGTTGTCCAGTCTCTGTGGAATGGGAAAGTGCGGGGCTCAACTGCAGTCCTGGATGGATCAGTCTGTAAGCTGGACAAAGCAAGTCACCTGGGATCAGCAGCCCGCCTTGAAGCCATGTTGGAAGTAACTCTCTCACAGAAACAGCATTGCGGCCGTCTGAGGCATGGTCAGGTGTTCCAGCCTCCTCAGGGCTGTGTCCTGTTAGCGCTGCTTCCTTGATTATTATTTTCTGTGAACATGATTTCTCACAAGTGGTACATACTGCTGTACCAACAATGTATGGAACGTGCAAGGCACACAGTTTAGCCAAAAATGATCTTCCACTCTCCATCTGAGCTTGCAAAAGACATGTATCTTCCATAAGTTAGTTTCATAAGTTAGATTATAATCAAGCTGTGATATAAATTTTTATCTATGGCAATTGAAAGGATGTAATGTTTTAATGAGTTATAAGGACTCTGTATTCAATAATTTGTTGGCTGTACATAGACATTTCAGTTTCAGCTGGTCCCAGAGCTGTTCCCATGTACAGAGATCAGCACAAACATGACCTATCTTGTTGATCTTGTCAAGCTCCCTCTTCCTGTCTGTAGCCAAGTTCTTCACAGGGTCTACACTGGTAAATTCTTATTTACAATAATTTGGATTGAAGACATATTTTTTTTGTGTGTGTATTTTGTTTTGTTTTGTTTTGTTTTTTGTTTTTCAAGACAGTGTTTCTCTGTGTAGCCCTGGCTGTCCTAGAACTCACTCTGTAGACCAGGCTGCCTTGAACTCAGAAATCCTCCTGCCTCTGCCTCCCAAGTGCTGGGATTAAAGGTGTGTGCCACCACTGCCCAGCAAATGTTTTTCTTTTTAAGATCTGTCTTTGTCCTGATATTTCTTCACTATAATGAAACCCAAACTAAGACAATATCCATGACACTCTAGAACATTTAAGCCTGTTTGTTCTCTATAACCCTCTTATTCTGTAATATTAACAATCACTGTTTTAAAATACATTGCTTAAATTGGCACCAAGAATCAATCCTAGAATAGTTACGTTTTGTATTACTTCATTGCATTCATTGTTTTCTCCCTGTGTTTGGAAAAGTGTTTTATATCCAAATTTTTAATTCAGTTTCACAGTGAGGAGCAGGCTTTTATTAGTAGGCAATTGTTTCATTTTTTTTTATTTTGACAATTCTGTTTAATTTTTTGTTACAATATATAAATTAGAACCAACATCCCAATTGTTACTAATTGTATAATGCATTCTCATTGAAATTTTATATTCCAACCTTTTCCTACAGACTCAATATTAGAGTCATTTTAAGCATTGTGTTTCTATGTTCTTTTCACTAATTACACAAGGTCAGATAGTGGTTTGCTTTCATTTCTTCCAACTCAGTATCACACACAGAAGCTATTCCTGAAGGATTGTAAAGGGGACTTTTGCCAGAAACACATCTCAGGATGATTTGTAAGTAATGGACTTGAGGAGTTACAAATAAGGAAATTTTGGACATGTAGAAGTGACTGTGAAGTATGTGAGTTATATGATGATGGAAATGATCTTTATGTAGCAACTGCTCCTGACAGTTTCAAAAGAAAAGTAATTCCAACCTCTCCCAGTAGAGCTCACTCTGGACCACTTTCTCCTATTTTTTATTTTATTTTTTTAATTTACTCTCTGATATATTACATTCTGATCACAGTTTCCTCTCCCTCCACTCATCCCAGTTACTCCCCAATACCTCCCCTGTTCACCAGATCTACTTCTTTTCTATTTCCCTTCAGAAAAGGGCAGGCCTCACAGAAATATCAATAAACATGGAATATAAAATTGTGATAAGACTAGGCACCGTCCTCATATTAAGGCTGAACAAGGCAGCCCAGTAAATGAAAAAGGGCCCTCAAAACAGGCAAACACATTAGAAATAGCCCCTGCACCCTCTGTTAGGAGTCTCTCAAGAAGACTAAGCTGCACAACTATAATATATACTTAAATGGTCTAGGTCAAACCCATGCAGGCTCCCTGGCTGTTGATTCAGTCTCTGTGAGCCCCTATGAGCACAGGTTAGTTGATTCTTTGTAGCCCACGCAGTCTTCTCGCCGGGAAGAAGACAAGAAGACACACGGACACTAGGTTCCTTCTGCAGCAACTGTTTATTTGTCTCCATCCATAGGAAAAAAGGGTCGAACCCAAAATCCGCACTGCTTATATACACCACAGTGCAGGGTATCTGCCCACAGCGTGGCATGTCTGCTCATGATTGGCTGTTCGCTCATTACCCTACGTAACGCCCCAGAATGGGCCGTGACATGGCGTCTTTTCACTCTACGCACATGCGCAAACAGTTCTCTAAGCACATGCGCAAACAGTTGTTTAGGCGCCATCTTGCCATGGCGAATGCCTCTCAAGATTCACGGCTCCCCACAATTCTTTGTTGTTTTTTTGGTTTTCTTTGTTTGTTTGTTTTGGTTTGTTTTGGTTTGTTTGTTTTTTGGTGGTGTCCTTGACCCATCTGTCTTCTAGAGTCCTTCCTCCCCGTTTTCCTAATGATTTACTGAGCTCTGCCTAATGTTTGGGTGTGGGTCTCTGAATCTTTTTCCATCAGTTACTGGATGGAGCATCTCTTATGACAGTTATGCTAGTCTCTTGTCTATGATAACAGAAGAAAAATACAGTAGGAATCTATCTATTTATCTATCTATCTACCTACCTTCCTATCTAAATTTTGCTGGCTATGTTTAGTTCTATCATAGGTCTCTGGGATATCTGGCCTCTGGTTTCTGACCCTACAAACAGTGTCATGGGGGCCTCCATCTCATGGCCTAGGTGTAAATCTGGACCAGTCATTGTTTGTCTACTCCCATAATCTCTGTGCCACCTTTCTACCCTGACATCTTGTGGGCTGTTCAGATTGTAGGCCAAAGGTTTTTGTTTCTAGGTTGGTGCCCCAGTCCCTCCACTGGAGCAACAAGACAAGGCTCATCATTTTCTCCATATCTACTTAATATAGTACTTGAAATTCTAGCCAGAGCACTATGACAAATTAAAGGAGATCAAGGTGATAAACATTGCAAAGGAAGAATTCAAACATTACAGATGATATGATAGTGTACATAATCAATCCTAAATATTCTACCACGGAACTTCTACAGTTGATAAGCACCTCCAGCACAGTGGCTGGATTGGAGATTAATAAAAAAATTAGTATATCTTATATATACAAATGACAAAGGGGCTGAGGTAGAAATCAGGAAACCAACAGCCTTCACAGCAGCCACAAATAATAAAAATATCTGGGGTAACTCTAGCCAAGCATGTGAAAGACTTGTATGACAAGAACTCCAAGTCTTTGAAGAAAGAAACTTAAGATATCAGAAAATGGAAGGATCTCCACACTCATAGATCAGTATGATTAGTATAGCAAAAATGGCCATCCTTCCAAATCAATCTACAGATTCAAAAAAATTCCCATGAAAAGTCCAGTACAGTACTTTATAGACTTTGAAAGAACAGTACTCAACTTCATATAGGATGGGGGGAGAAACAGGATAGCTGAAACAATCCTGTACAATAATAGGACTTCTGGAGGTATCACCATCAGTGATTTCAAGCTCTGCTACAGAGATATTGTAACAAAAACCCCATGGTATTGGCATTAAAAACAGACAAGCTGATCAATGGAATTGAATCAAAGAGCTAGACAAAAGTCCATGCACCTGTGTACACATCATTAAAAAGAAGATATTCAGAATTATATAGAGGAGAAAAGAAAGCACCTTCAACAAATGGTACCAGATCTATGCAATATATTCACATCTATCACCCTGAACAAAACTCAAGTCCAGCTGGGCAGTGGTGGCACACGCCTTTAATCCCAGCACTTGGGAGGCAGAGGCAGGCAGATTTCTGAGTTCGAGGCCAGCCTGGTCTACAGAGTGAGTTCCAGGACAGTCAGGGCTATACAGAGAAACCCTGTCTCGAAAAACCAAAACCAAAAAACAAACAAACAAACAAAAAACCAAAAAACAAAAACAACAACAAAAGACCCAAAAAACAAACAAACAAAAACCAAAACTCAAGTCCAAGTGGATCAAAGGCCTCAATACAAGACCAAATACTTAACCTGATCGAAGAGAAACTAGGGAATACCTTTGAATACATTGGCACAGTAGAACTTCCTGAACAAACTACTAAGAGCATGGGCACAAGGAACAACAATCCATAAATGGGATCTCATGAAACTGACAATGGTTTTCAATATTGAATTCTCCCAGGAAACTCATGGTAGATCTCCTAGGATGTAGATCCTCTCAATCTAAAGTGTTTTGAGTGTAGGAATGAGGACCCATTTATTTATACAGATGTATGGGAATGTTGGGATTTAGTGATGTTTCAGGAAGTGCATGTGACCTTCAATTGTAAAGAGTGGGCTTGGCTACATCCTTCCAAGAAGAGCCCTTACAAAGACGTGATGCTGGTAATCTGCAGGAACCTTACTGCCGTAAGAAAGCATATGAGCTTTCCTTTACATTCTAAACAGAGGAGAAAGTGTTTCTTGGATCTGTATGCTCTTCTGTGATTTAAATTGTGGAAAAGGAAGATGAGGTAAATAAATCAGGTATGCTTGTAAGGTTCAATGAAGATAGAAATTTATGTTTTTCAATTTCTCAAACTATTTTTATTTTTATTTTTCTGGCACTACATTTTGTAATACAGTTTGAAGACTACAATATTGAAGAATCTTGTCAAATTTTTAGAAGAAATGCTATTAATACTCATATGCAAGCCAATACAAACATCCCTCTGAAGGAATTTTAAGTTGCTCCAGAAATTTTAAGACATAGCTTTAAGAGTATTGATGGTTTTTATATTTTACAAAACCACATATCTCATTGTAAGGTAGTTAATTAGTGTTTGCAAGGCATTTCTCTAAGACACAATACTAGGACACTGCCCTAAAAATGTCACTGTTTTAATCATACTCCATGACAGCCATAACAAAGAACTGTCAAGCCATTTAGTTTCAAACCAGTCAAGTATGGCAAAAGGTCATATTAGAAATAAACATTTGAATGTAATCAGTGTCATAAAACCTTTGTATGTCACAGTTATCTTCATGGACATAAAATAACTCATACTGGAGAGAAAGCATATGAATGTAAATAATGCGGAAAAGCCTTTGCATAGACATTACTGTTGGGAGCACAACATTCTCTGTATCCACTAGATCACTAGGAAATGAGGAATTTTAAGTGCCCAGAGTTTTCTTTATTATTATTATTATTATTATTATTATTATTATTATACTACCCTGTTTTTCCACTAAGAATGTTTAGAATTGGAGGTGATTAATAGCCATGTCATCTGGAGGGCCAGGCTCTATGAAATTTCCACCACCAGGAGTAGAGTTGGCTCATAGTCTAAATGACCCTTCCATTATCTGTGGAGCCAGGGCCTTCCTCAAGCAGCCACAACTAGAACTGGAGGTGTCTAATAGCCAAAATCACCTCTATACTTTCTATATAACAAAAACCATGTGAGACCATTCCCTAGGCTCTTAAGCTAATACAGGCATCCCATCTAGAACTCATCTTCCTGGAAGAAATTATATGTAATTTGACTTGAGTTTCAATGTAATTATGCCTTTTAGTTTATTTTATTGCACCAAGAAACTTTATTTCAAATTATACTATGTTTAACTAGACTAATATCTAATAAACCACCTGTTAGCTTTCAGAACCTGCGGCGATACATGGGTGGGTGCACAGACCTGTTGCCGGGGCAACGGCCACCATATTCCCAGAATCCATTGAGTTCAGCTCCCACCTTTACCTGGACTGCTACTTCACAACATATATATATATATATATTTGGGTACTTTCCTCCATCTTGCCCTCTTCTTCTCTCCCTCTCCCCTCTCTTTCTGCGCCACTATCTCCTTACGCCCTCTCAATTAAACCTCTTACACATGGAACTGTCTGGGCCTGGTGATACCTGCAGACCCGTCCCGCTGCCGCTCAAACACATCACCACCTAGTATCCGACACCTGATATTTGATCCTGTAGCGTGGAGTTCTTTTTTTTGTTTTGTTTTGTTTTGTTTTGTTTTTTGGTACTCTGCTTTATGCTCCAGGTGGGTCACCCACTTCCAGCCACCTGCCCAGGAACTCTGTGAATCCGAGAATGAAAGACACACAGACATTAGCTTAGTTTTGAAATGCCTTGGCTACTCTCGGGCTGCACAATTGTGATTCTCCTGCAGTTAGCATACGTTTCCCTCTGGTATTCCTGGCTCAACACCATCTCAATGCACTTTTAACTTTGCTGCCCTGTTATCTTCTGTGAGGCCTACTGGTC
Source organism: Mastomys coucha (assembly GCF_008632895.1). Classification (NCBI taxonomy): domain Eukaryota; kingdom Metazoa; phylum Chordata; class Mammalia; order Rodentia; family Muridae; genus Mastomys; species Mastomys coucha. The sequence goes on from NW_022196905.1 coordinate 208,203,774, forward strand.
TTTGCTGCCCGAGACAGCAGCCCTTCTGGGGGTACTTTCCCTTCCCACCTACAATTCTGATGATCTTCCCTCTGCAGCTCTAAATCTGATCCATCTCACACACTCCCCACTACCCCCTCTTCCCCGTCCCCAGTCATGGCAATTCATCAATTATTTTTAATAGTAGGTTTTTGCCTACCATGTTGCTTGCCATATGGCTCCCTGATGAGGAATCAAGAGCAGGGAAGGAAAAACAAATCACTATGAAGCAGAGGGAAATGGATAGAAGTAGAAGCTGCAGGAGAGAAAACCAAGTAACTGTGGGGCGGAGGTCAGTGCAGGCAGCCTGGTCCAGGTCGAGCAAGAGGTCTGGAACCCGCGAGACCCGGTGGGTGGTAATTTCTGCCTGCATGGAACAGAAGGTGTTCGACCACGCCTCCTGGGTCCCTGGCTCCTGCTGAGTCACAGCTCCTCAGAGACCCCAGCAGGAGAGGTGTGTGATAATTGGTCGCATATTAGCAGCACCAAGCCTTCTTACATGCAAATAAAGATTCCCCAAACTCTCAGCCCAAACCAATGAGAAGTGCCTGCTGTTGAAAACTGAATCACCCCTAAAACTGTATATAAATCCTATCCAGGGAATTAAAGGTGCGCGAAAGATCTACTCCGTTGTCTGAGCCTTTTGTTCTAAGAGCTATAACACTTGAGGAGAGGTCTGTCCTCCCCATCGGCCTGAAGCTGCGCGGCACTCCTCACTGGCCAGTCCGCCTGTTGTGAGCCCAGCCTGACCGACTGCTCGGAGCACTGAGTGACCTGGAAAGCATGGCAGGGTTGAGGCCAACTGCAGCAGCAGACTGAGCAGTGGAAGCGACTTTTCCTCTCCCCTCGTGCCCACTTCCTTTCGCCGGAGCTCTCGTACCAGGCCGGGCCAGAGATCTCTGTGGAAAGCCTCTGGCACACAGGCCCACAACCAACCATGTGAGATTTCTGGTAAGTGGCCACTGACCACTTCCCCGATTGGGCCCAGGGTAAGAGGCAGAGGATTAGACGTCCCCAGCCATTGTGTGAGCCAAGGCAATTAAAAAATAAGCTTTCTCTCTCTCTTGCTCTCTCTCTCTCTCTTGCTCTCTCTCTCTCTTGCTCGCTCTCTCTCTCTCTCTGTCTCTGTCTCTGTCTCTCTTGCTCGCTCGCTCTCTGTCTCTGTGTGTGTGTGTGTCTGTGTGTGTGTGTGTGTGTGTGTGTGTGTGTGTGTGTGTGTCTTTCATTCATGGATTGAAAGGGAGCCTGGACCAATGGCCGGAAGTGTGCGACTCTCTGGGGCCAAAGCTGAGTAGCTAAACTCCATGCTATCGATCCAGCTCAGCTTCGTCTGTCTGAACTGAGTTTTCCTTCCCACTTTGCAGATAGTTTCATTCCATTACCATTTAGGACATGAAAGAATTCATACAGGAGTAAACCTTTAATGTGTAAGCAATATAGGAAAGCATTTAGATTTCACATTAGTGTTTGATGTCATACAATAATGCTTATTTATAGGAATCTATGACTCTGAAGAATGTAGGATGATCTTTAGCCAACATACATCACTTCAGTTGCAAAACATCACATTTTCTATAGGCAAAAATCTTGACAGCTGCAATCTATCTGTTCAAGTCCTTTGATGTCCCTTTTCATTTCATGTGCACCTATAAGTTCATAGGTGAAAAGGCATATATATATATATATATATATATATATATATATATATATATGTATTTTATATGTATGTATATTTTCTGTATATTTATATTTATATATTTTTTCCTAAAGACACATGTGGTAGCACATGCCTTTTATATGAGCATTTGTGAGGCAAAATGAAGCAGGTTCTTTTCTTTCGAAGCTAGCCTTGATCACATAGCTGCATGAGCTTTTGTAGTAAAACAGAGTGGATATCAATTTGATCTGACACAGCAGGTCATTCTGTTCTGTGAAAGAGGACCAGGGACTGGAAGATTAAGGAGATACATTAGTTTGGGACCAGAAGTTGTTACACAAGGTATATCTTATGCTAAGCATGCTCACTTAAAAGTAGGATATCTCATATATTTTTTTTCTTTTTTTTCTTTCTTTTGGTTTTTTCAAGACAGGGTGTCTCTGTGTAGCCCTAGCTGTCCTGGAACTCACTCTGTAGACCAGGCTGGCCTCAAACTCAGAAATCGACCTGAATCTGCTTCTCAAGTGCTGGGATTAAAGGGGCCCGGCCATTATTATTTTTTTTAAAGATTTTATTTTATGTAAGTACACTGTAGCTGTCTTCAGACGCACCAGAAGAGGGTGTCAGATCTCATTACGGATGGTTGTAAGCCACCCTGTGGTTGCTGGGATCCGAACTCAGGACCTTCTGAAGAGCAGTCATTGCTCTTACCTACTAAGCCATCTCTCCAGCCCCCGTCCAGCTACTGTTTTTAAGAAAGAAATAAGATGAGGTCAGCAGAAGCTACCATACAATGGGATGAGGACAGCAGGGAGCTAATTAAGCAGTGTTGCACAAAGCAAGGAAAGCATGATACCTCCAGAGCACCCAGCAGCCTTGGGACTGCTGACCAGACCCTCGTATGAGAGCATGAGTTGTGTCCTTTGGATCCTAAGCCAAAGATCCCTAAAGGTCTGGGCCCAGTCCTACTGACCCTGCCAAGCAAACTCTGTGTTGTAGAGTTGAAGCTCTATGTTTTCTGTCTGATATACATCAGGGTCTTAGGGAAGAGCTGCCAAGAACCTCACCCCCAGTTGTTAATGGCTCTGCCAAGCATGTTCCCAAAACTGTTTTCTTCTCCATACATCATGGTCTCATGAAAAACCTTGGACCAGGCCAGACCTCAACATAATTTAATAGTGCTGATCTCTTTCACAGGCACAGTTGCCTCCACAGCACCAGCAGAGTTAGCACACACAGTCTCCAAGTCAAAGCAAATGGCCCTTAATCGATAACTAATAATTTGTCGTTCCTTTCTGAGACTTCACAAGCCACTGATTCTCTCAACATTTTTCCGCTATCCAACAAGAACAGGCCCTCCATGATATCTCAGCACCGAATGGAATTTACAGCCCTGTGTTTTTTTTTTTTTTAAGATTTATTTATTATTATGCATAAGTACACTGTAGCTGTCTTCCAACACACCAGGAGAGGGCTTTGGATCTCATTACGGGTGGTTGTGAGCCACCATGTGGTTGCTGGGATTTGAACTCAGGACCTTCGGAAGAGCAGTTGGTACTCTTACCCGCTGAGCCACCTCACCAGCCCTACAGCCCTGTTTTTAAAAGAGCTCTATCATCTGCTAACACAGTTATCTGTATCTTAGTTAGGGTTTTACTGTTGGAACAGATACCATGACCAAGGCAACTCTCATAAGGAGAGTTTAAGTAGGACATCGTTTAAGTAGGGCTGGTTTACCAGTTCAGAGGTTCAGTCCATTATCATCAAGGCGAGAACATGGCAACATCTAGACAGGCATGGTGCAGGAGGAGCTGAGAGATCTACATCTTCATCTGAAGGCTGCTAGCAGAAGACAGACTTCTAGGCAGCTAGGATGAGAGTCTTAAAGCCCACACCCACAATGACACACCTACTCCACCAAGGCTGTACCTTCTAATAGTGCCCCTCTCTGGGCTTAGCAGATACAAACCATCACAATCTGGAAGTATAAAATGCCACAAAGTCACATGACTCTAACCAGCAGCCTCACATCTCAGATAAGGTTCCCATTCTAGTTCCATTTTATTTATTTATTTATTCCTGTCTGTTTGTTTGTATAAACAAACTGACCAAATCAACTCTAGGGAGAAAGGGTGTGTTTGTGATGTGATTCCTAGTTATCATTTCAGATATGTACAGGGAGGAACTCAAGCATTTACTCACATAACACTCACAGTCAAGAACAAAAGGGAACGAATGACTGCATTGGTGGTGCACGCTTTTAAGCACAGCTCTCAAAAGGCAGCAGCACTGAGACGGCTGTGAGTTCAAGACAGGTTGATTTTCTTACTGATATCTAGGCCTGTCTCAAAATGAAAACCATGCAAAGTAGTAACAACAAAAACTATTAAGGACTGTCATTAATGCTAAAATTATCTATGTCTTAAATGTGAGAGGAAACTCATAAAATACAATCTATCAAACAGAAGGCACACATTGTCTTTCTGCTTATGAGAGTTTCCTAACCACATGTGTTTATGTTTAGTCTTCAAAATAAAGTAACACGCATAGAAAAATGATGGTATGACTATCATTTTGGCTTGCAAGTAGGGCTTAGCTTATTATTGAGATTGTCTGAAAGTGTCCCGCAGCTTCATGAACCGGGTCCTGTCTCCACCAAAGGGAGAAAGGAGACCTGAAACACAAAGTTCGAGAACAAAAGGACATGAAGCCAAGATGAGGGTTTCCAGTCAAGGCTCGCCTTTACTTTTGGGGTTCAGCATTTATATACAAGAAAGCAAAACTGAATCTCTAGGTTACAATGACATTTGAATAATATAAGCAATGTGGGAGGAGTCAGGAAGGGGAAGTCAAAGGGAAGTCAAAGGGAAGTCAAAGGGAAGCTGGGCTGCTGGGCGTGCCTGCTCCCGAAGGTGGCCGCTCAGGGTGTCTCGAAGATTTCTACTCCGGGGGGGAATGGCCGGAGGCACGGCCCACAGTGGGGGAGGAGGTCAACAACAGATGTCCTCAGGATGTCTCGGAGCTGAGGCAGAAGGGAGGGACCCAACAATTGTCCATGGACTTATATACTTGGATCATGATATTCTTTGAGATTTTAAAAGGAGATACACCTTTTTTTGGTGGAATGTTACTACAAGTGTTATTTGCAGACCACTGAAGAGGATTACAGAGAAAACTGCCTGTTGGGTACAAATCTGGCAACATGAGCTTGATGTTCAGAACCCATGTAAACAGAAGGTTCCACACAGTGATCATCCAGTTTCTACATACCTGCTTCTATCTACACATCCATAATCATATCACACAGGCAAACTGTAGAGAAATTTGTTTAAAAAGCGTAGCCTAGGACATTAAGGTGTCAGACTCTCATTCTCATTAAAGAGGGCAATTCTCTTGCAAGTGAGCCTCAGACGGGGACAAACTCCCTAATGGCTATCCAGTGCAATGTGATCAGTCCAGAAACCATATACACACAGCCAAAACCAAGAAAATACTCAGCATGTAGTCCTGTACTAAGAGCTTACTTACTTACTCACTCATACATAACAAGGAAGGATTTGGGACAAGATGGAAGGAGGACAAGGAAGGGTGTGTGTGAGATGTAATATATTTTAATCAATGAGTATAAAAAGGAACTTTTAAATAAAAAAGTAGGGCTAGAGAGATAGATGCTTCAGCAGTTAAGAGCCCTGGGTGTTTTCCTGAGAACACAGGTTCCAGTTCCAGGACACATAAGGTAGCTAACAATATGCTATGATTCCAGTTGCTGGGATCTTCTACCCTCTTTTGGCCTTTGTGGGTTCTGGATAGACTCATGCAGGAAAACACTAATAACTAACAAAAATAAAAGGTAAAGAAAAAATCTTTCTGTTGATGTCACAGTCTTGAGAGAGACAGCAGCCAGGGTTAGGTAACATGAACTCTTTCTGATCTTTCATGGAGACAGCTGTTGCCTGCCTCTGAGCCAGCCTGCTCAGAGGCAAAAGCAGCCTTCTAAGCACAGACTATCTCAGCATACCTGTTCATCTATGTACAATGTCTACTGTGCCAACAGGTGATTTTTCCTTGGTGTTTGCTGTATTTGTGCTCTCTCTAATTTGTATGTGTAAGAACTGTTGCATTGATATATTTATCTTTAAGAGCATACATCATAACTAACAGGTAGTATAGGCTCCCAAGTAAGCTATATTCACAGCCTCATTTACTTGTGAGGAATCTGCCTGACTCCATTTTGAAGGCAGCAGCCATTTATGCTGTATTTTTAAAAAGTTGGTTTCCACTTACTGTAAGAGCTGAGTTGCTACTTTTAATTCTGTTTCCTGGAGCCTGACATGTCCCAACCCATGACCTTGATTTATTTTTGAGAATGCCTCGAACATTCCTGACCCTACCTAACCTCTTGCTAGTCACATGGTGACCACAGCGTGTGTTTCTGAGATTTTTTTTTTCATATTACCTTACTGTCTCATTGTCTCCCTTCTGTAAGCTGGCTTGCAAATTCTTATGATTTTACTCCTTAAAGGGGTTCAAAAATTCAGGGCTGCTCTCTTTAACCTGACTTAGCTAAGGGGCAGTTGCTGGCTAGCTCTTGAGTGCATCCCAGTAAAATCAAGCTTGGTTCAAATTCAGCTCAAAATTGTGGTAGTGACCTTATTCTCTCCTGGCTATATTAACCCATGATTTTCATTTAAGACCTTGTGGTACAAGATGACCATGCCAGAGACATTTCCTTCCATCTTTTAAGATAATGTATATGTTTCTGCATGACCTTGAGCTAAGAATTCCCCTAAATGTCTCTGCTTTCAGATTGTGACCACGTTCAAAAGTGGGTTTGTTAAATGAGCATGGTTAGGAATAGGCAGAACTCTACATGAGTGTCTTCAGACTCCCTAAGAGAAATCCCCACGCTTCCCTTTTTGAGAAAGAGCATTGTTTTGGAAATGACTCATGTCTGCTACAGGTAAGAAATCTGGCTCAGCATTTCTGTCTTGACTGTTGTGATAGAAATTTTTCTTTTTAAAATATTTATTTATTTATTATATGTAAATATACTGTAGTTGTCTTCAGACACCCCAGAAGAGGGCATCAGAACTCATTATGGATGGTTGTGAGCCACCATGTGGTTGCTGGGATTTGAACTCAAGACCTTTGGAAGAGCAGTCAGTGCTCTTAACCACTGAACCATTTCTCCAGCCCCTGTGATAGAAATTTTTGATAGTCAAACTGAATACATCTGGAATTAACTAAAACCCGAAGAGCTGAATACACCTGTGGGGAATTTTAATTAAAGCTTTTGAAGTGGAAAGACACTTCTGAATCTTTTGAGGTGACAATATCCACCTTTCATCTGGGCACACCTTCTGGTAGGAGGCTACTTTAGCAAGCTCATTCCTTTACTGGCATTAGAGCCATAGCTTTAAAGTCATGGGGTATACTGAAGACCAGCTGAGACACCCAGCCTCATGGACTGAACTACTGAATTCTTCAACTTTTAGTTGGTAGACAGCACTTCTTGGAATTGTTGGACCACAGCCTTCGAGCCATTCTAATAAATCCCCTTTCTACATACATAGAGAGAGATCCATTTATCACTTCTGTTCATCTAGAGAACCTTGACTAATACATCTACATTTTCACCTTAACTCAGGAACATGCTGGCTAAGAAAAGTGTTCATAAAAGGCATGTATCCTTAAACCAATTCTTTCTAAGTATTCAAGTTACCGTGGAGACTATACTTACCATTATTACTAATTTGTCGAAAGACAGGACCTGCATTTCATGAAGAAAACTCCTATAGGAATGAAGCACCATTCAGACTTCTGGTGTGAGATACACCTATCGTTGTGTTTCTGATCTGGTTCCAGCTTTTCTCTCAGGATATTCTGAAGTACACTCGCCTCCCAGGTTAACTGTAGCTGAAGTTTACCTGGCCTCAGCGTCAAGCAACAGAACAAACGTTTTGATCCCTGAAATCTTTCCTTAATTGTTAATATTGTGGCTCCCTTCCACCTGTGGGACACAAAAATCACTCCATTCCACATTATGTAATGAGATGCACAAGCCAGCCACCCAGTGTCCTGGAAGAAGAAGGGGAAGGGCTTACCGAGTGCAGGAAGACAGAAGACTGAATAGTTGGAGGCGGGGCAAATGCTACTGAAATGCAAATATCTGCAGATCTGGGAAAGGTCTGGGCTTGGGGTTGATACCAGCTCCAGAAAACACTGTCCTGTGTCCCTCCTGCATTCTCTAAGCATAAGGGAGAGGCTCTTGTCACTCAAGCCTCATTAGCCAATCAGGGCCTCCATGCGGACCGCCAGTCAGAAGGGGAGGAAGGCTCTTCTGGGAGACTTTCTGCGGTCTCAATCCTGAAGCTTCCTTAGTACCGTGGTTCTTTGCCACTACCTGAGGTTTGAGGGGAATGTGACCGAGATATGGTGAGCGAAGGGCGGTTGCCTGGTGGCGAGTGGGCTTGTGAACCTCGGGAACCCGTGTGGTGGGCCCTCCCTGGGGTTGGCTGGGTAGTAGTGGTTAGATGTAGCCTGCTGTGAGATTCTTTGTGGTGTTTGCAACTCCCTAGACCCCACTGGTGGTCTGGGAGCTGCATCTGCGTGGAGCCTTGGGAACAGGGGCAGTGTGGACAAGCATCCTTATAGCCAGTTTCACCAGGCTTTTGTTGCATCTGAAGATGGTAGTTTGCCAAACTCAGAGAGTCCTTGTTTCTCTAACATCTCTAGAATTTCTGAGCTTCTTATTTAATATTTAGGTGTTAGGTCCATTTGGAGTTAATTTTGTGGAGGTAGTAAATGGCATTTCATGCACTCCACTAAGACGCCGTGATATAGAAGGGTAGACTTGATGGTGGGAAGGATTTACCAATGCTTAGGAGATAGTAAGTCACACAAAGTAGAATTTAGCTAAGGGTGGGATGCTTCTAAAGCATCCCGAAGATGATAAGTAGTATGCTAAACAGGCTTGTTAGACTTGAGGTGATAGGAAACGCATGTTCATTCACCAGAATTGTCTAGACATTTGGCCCCAAACAACAACGAAGGATTTACAACCAGCCACTAACGCAATCCTCATATTAAAAGGTAGTTAGTTGTCTAACAAGCTGTTCAAAGGGGTAGTACAGGGTCACAACCAACATCAAGGTCTGGTATGCTATAAAGGTCTAGCTTTGTCCACTAGGAAAAGATGGGCAAGACACTGGGTGACAGCTCTTTGAAAAGGAAGGGCACTGTTGTGTTGAGGGCTAGCCTGATCAAGCAAGGCTTTCCTGTATGGAAAAGAAACATAGCCTCTTCTCAAACTGGGGAATGAACCTGGCAGATCCAGTAACAACCTGGATTGACACAGTTAAGTCAGCTGAGAGGTTTGAGACACAGGCCACTCACTGGCTATAGCTGTGTGTCACAGGTTATACATCTCAACAGCTAACATTGTGTCCAGAGGCAAGCTCAATCCATCCGAATTCCCTCTAATAGGAAGGGCCTACTCTTTGGGTTTTTTGAGACATGGTTTCTCTGTATAGCCCTGGCTGTCCTGGAACTCACTCTGTAGACCAGGCTGGCCTGGAAATCAGAAATCTGCCTGCCTCTGCTTCCCAAGTGCTGGGAATAAAGGCGCCACCACTGTCCAGCCATGGCCTACTCTTTTTCCAGGTCAATATTGCTAAGGTTTTTTTTTTTTTTTTTTTTTTTTACCTTTTTAAATTTTTAAAGTTAATAAGATGCACATTTTTTTATTTTCTTACTTTAGGTTATATCTGGGAAACTGAGACAGTAATTCAAACAAAAAAGTGTTTTGTTTGTACACATAGAAGAGGTAATGGAGCAGAAAAGTGAGAAAAAGCAGAGAGATCAACTGAAGATGAATCCCCACAGGGAAACTCTAAGTCACTGTAAAGCACATGAACTGGAGTTTCCCTATCAGGATAAGCAGCTGGCTGGGATCGTGCATTTATACATTACCTCCAGTCAGTAATTTGTTAAAAGTTGTCGGTCAAGGGAAATGATACACTTACATTTCGGCTGCTGTGAAGATTTCAGATGACAGACAAGACTAAAATAGTAAGAAAGACAAGTATACCAGAGGGCTTAGCGTTAGCAGGTAGGCAGGATGCACTGATGTGCTCAGGAGAATATATAGCAATGCTATATAGTAGAATAATATGGACAGAGCACCAGCACCAGCAGTGCTGACCACATTTATCGTAGCATTCACGACCAAGTGGTCGGCGGATGTTACACTGTGTACCCATTGTAGCTAAAGCATCAGTTAATTACAAAGTTATACAACATTTTTACCTTTTAAAAAAGTCAGTTGTTAGCCGGGCAGTGGTGGCCCATGCCTTTAATCCCAGCACTTGGGAGGCAGAGGCAGGTGGATTTCTGAGTTTGAGCCAGCCTGGTCCACAGAGTGAGTTCCAGGACAGCCAGGGCTATACAGAGAAACCCTGTCTTGAAAAAGAAAAAAAAAAAATCAGTTGTTGGAATCACTTTTTAAATTTCATTCTATTTTTCTCAAATGCTATTTATGTATTGATTTCTGTTTAGAGCAATGTCTCCTATAGCCCAGGCTTGCCTCACACTGTGCATTTTTTTTTCCACACCTAGCCCTGCATCTACTGCCTAGTGCTTGAAAGACAGTCCTGTAACTCCTTCCAGGCTGGTCAGGATGAAGGAAAAAGAGACCAGTGAATGACTGTCCTCTGCCCTCCCTGGCTTTTATTAGGAAATCACAAATGAAGAGGGACCTGTGTAAGAACTGCATTCACTGACCAACTTTGAAACTGCTGTAGTCACAGCACAGAGAGGCAGCGGCAGGAAGGAGGGTGAGAGCTTTTTTGTTTTGGCAACTGTAGGGATTCCCAATGAGTACTCCGGTACTCAACTCTAGGTGATCAAACCCTGTTTCTTGGGTCCACAGGACAGACAATCAAGAATCTCAATAAAGAAATGAGCTTACTTCTAGAAACCTAATTACTGTAGTTACACTAGTTTAACCAAAACAGAAGGTGTGGACAAACTGATATGGTCATGTCTAACAAGATTGTTGTTTTTCCTGGGTGAAAATGAAGAGCCTGAGAGGAAAGGAGTGAGCAATCCTAGGTGAGCTCCTAAACAAATCTCTAGTCCCTTGTGCAGGTGGGGCTGTAAAGCTGGGTTTCAACTTTAAAATACAATTTTTGAAATTATAATTACATCATTTCCAAATTATTTTTCCTTTCTCCTATATACTCCTTTATGCATATCCTATTAAATGGCCTCTTTTTGTTTTAATTGTTGTTACTGGTTGAGTTTGACCTAAATTTGGCTGCAGGATTTCCCAGCTGTGAGCTCAAGAAATGGTTCTACTAGACATTGAATATGAAAGAGACCTCATGCCTCGGAAGAGAGACAGGAAGTACTCTGAGAGAGTGGAAGAATTTCTACTAAAACACACATTTTCCAGACTAGGGCTCTGTCTGCCTCGAGGGTGGAAGGCCTGTCCTGTCTGAGTCTTTTGATTTCTGCTTACCTTGTAGGGGAGCTGATATTGTCCTATGCCCTCCTGGGCAGCCCTAGCTAATGAGAGACTCTGGGAAGTCCTAATCAGACGCACCAGTGAAAGGTAGTTTGTGGGTTCCTTCCAGAATTCTCCTCTGGTGCTGCTGTAGGAGACTACTGTATAGGGAGCTGTGATGGAGACTACTAGCTGCTATACCATGGTAGGGGTGGGGTCTGCTGGCTAGATTAGGGGATATCAGGCCAGCTATACTGTCAGAGTCGTTGGAACTGGGATGGAGTGTGAACCAGACTGGATTCTGTTGAAGCTTGTGGAGACCTGGTCAGTATCCCTTGGCCTCTGAGTTTCCCTGAGTGTGGATTGCTGTGGGATGCTGTGGGATCACTATCCAGTGTGTGCACGCAGGCATTGCTTTTTGTGTGTGGTGGGAAGACAGATTGGAAATCTGAAGGTTTGTCTGGTTTCTAGAAGTTCTGAAAGTTGCATTCTACTTTCAGGTTTGCTATATATAAATATTACAAATGGCTTTGAAACTAGTACAAAAGAGGTGATGTGGGTCATCTTCAGCAATCCTGGAGTACAGAACCTAGGCCTGGAGAGATGACTTAGTGGTAAAGAACACTTGATGCATTTCCAGAGAACCAGAGTTCAGTTCCCAGGATCCATATCATGCGGTTCAAAACTACATGTAACTCTACCTCCAGGTGGTCTGATGATCTGTTCTTACCTCTCTGAGTACACACACACACACACACACACACACACACACACACACACACACACTAGACACAACATAGACACAAGCATACACATATATTTGTATACAGTCCATCTGCCCTCTCTCCCATGTCCACTGCTCTTACATTTCACTTCAGAAAAGAGCAGGCCTCCTAGTGATATCACCTGAACAAGGCAAAACAAGATGCAATAAAACTAGGCATAAACCTTCATTTCAAGGTAACTCACTAGGAGGAAAAGTGTTCCTTGAGCTGGAAAAAGAGTCAGAGACACCCCAAACCCCAATATTAGGAGTTCCACAAAATCCCCAAGCCAAACAACCATGGAACATATGCAGAGGGCCTAGCATAGAACCATGCAGGTTCCATGATTGTTGATCCCTATGAGCACCACTTAGGTGATTCAGTGGGCCATATTCTCATGGTGCCTTGGACTCCTCTGTTTCCAGCGATCTGTCCTCCTCTTCCTCAGGGTGCCCCAAACTCCACCTAATGTTTGGGTGTTGTATCTGCATCTGCTCCCATCAGTTGCTATAGGTTTCCTCTAGGCAGCATCTGTGAATATATTAGAATTTCATTAAGCATCATTTCATTGATTTTTTTTTTATTATTATTATCAGTCCTGTTTCATTCAACCCTAGGTCTCTGGACCATATATACCTTATGATACCTAGCCATATAGGCAATGTCAGCCATAGGCTCTCTCTTTGCTTGGGCCTCAAATTAGGCCAGTCATTAGTTGGCCACATCTACAAGCTCTGAGCCACTATGGCCCTCAGCAGATTTTGCAGGTAGGCCAGGTTGTGAGCTCAAGAATTTGAGGTTGGGTGGTTCCAGTTCCACCACTGGAAGCCTAGCCTGGTGACAAGAAGATGGTTTGTTTAGGCTCCGTATCCTTCCATTACTAGGAGACTTTGCTAAATCAGAGTCTCCAGGAAGGTTCCTGTGGGGAGCCGCAGCTGCCACCCTATATACATATATTTTGAACACCTGGTTTCCGGCCAGAGCAGAGAGCTTTGATAATCAAGCCCTTAGTTGGAGAAGCTGAGTGCCTCTAGTTTGTGATGCAAGCTGGTATGATTTTCCCGCAGCCTATTGTGCTTTGCCACGTAGCTGATGCTGATTGGGACCAGGGAAAGTATTTAACCCACAAGGGCTGGGGGCTGGATAGAGAGTAAGAGAGAGAGACTGGAGAGAGACTGGAGAGAGAGTAAGTATGTAGAATTAGGGCTGGTGATGGGTTAGAGGTAAGATGTAGATTTAGAAGAATAAGTATGTAGAATTAGGGCTGGTGATAGGATAGTATGGGATATAGAAGAGTAAGTATGATAGATAGGAGTAAGTATGTAAGGATAGAAGTAAGATGTAGGAATAGAACTAAGAATAGGAATAGGAGTAAGTAGAAATAGTAATAAGTAAGATGTAAGAAGCAAGATGTAACTAATAAAATGTAAGTAGAAATAAGTAAGATGTAACAAGCAAGATTACAAGGATCCTAATAAACTGCATGGGGAAGAGCTCATTGTTTGCCTCCTTACTTCTAACTGGACGGGTAAGGCGGCTTACAGTTCCACTGCACTAGGTTTCCACGTTGGCCCATAAATGCCCAGCTATTCCAGTAGTCTTTCCTCATACTGTTATACTCCAATCCTTTACCTGTCCCATCCTGTTCCCAGCATCACCCAACACTCCTCAACACCAAGCCAATGGAAAAAAATCTATTTCCAGTTCTCCAGGAGATCCTCCCTCTACCCAAGAGCCCTTTTGATTTCTTAGCTTCTCGGGTTCTTAGAATGTAGTGTGATTACTCTTCACTTAAAAGCTAATACGTGCTTGTAAATGACCCAGGGTAGGGGAATACTAGGGTAGGTAGGTAGAGAGCACTCTTAAAGAAGTAGGGGGAATGGAGGAGGGCATAGGGCATTTAACTTGGAAGGAGGATAACATTTGAAATGTAAGTAAATTAAGTGACTAATTAAAAAAAGTAAAAAAAAAACAAAACAAAAAACCCCTCAAGTCCAAGTGGACCAAGATCTCAACATCAAACCAGACACACTGAATCTATAGAAGAGAAAATAGGGAATAGCTTTGAACACTTGACATAAGAGACTACTTTCTAAACAAAATACTGACCATGTAGGCACTAAGATGAACAATTAATTAATGGGACCTCCATGATACTGAAAAGCTTCTATAGGACAACAGTCTACAGAACAGGAAAAGATTTTCCTCAAATCCACATCCAACAGAGGGATAATATTCAAAATTATATAAAGATCTCAATAAACTAAACATTGACAAACTAAACAATCCAATTAAAAAATGGCATACAAATCTAAAAAGAGATTTCTCAATAGGGAAATATCAAATGGCCAAGAAACACTTAAAATGTTCAATATCCTAACCTTCAGGGAAATGCAAATCAAAACTATTTTGAGATTCTATCCTACACTTGTCAAAATGGGTAACATCAACAAAATAACAGACAGCTCATAGTGGCAAGGTTGTGGAGCAGGGAGAACACGTCACTATTTCTGTAGGGAGAGCAAACATAGCCACTATGAAAATCAATATGGTGGTTCCTCAGAAAGTTAGGAATCAAGACCTCAAGACTTGGCTATATTATTTGTGGGCATATACCCAAAAGGACACTGGCCATTCTACTACAAGGACCCTGACCATCCAACTAGATTCATGAATTCATCATTTTTAATAGTTGAGTAGTACTCCATTGTGTAAATGTACCACATTTTCTGTATCCATTCCTTTTTTGAGGGATGTGTGAGTTGTTTCCAGCTTCTGGCTATTATAAATAAGGCTGCTATGAACATAGTGGAGCATGTGTTCTTGTTATATGTTGGAGCGTCTTGTGGGTATATGGTCAGGAGTAGTATAACTCGGTCCTCAGGTAGTCCTATGTCCAGTTTTCTGAGGAACCGCCAGACTGATTTCCAGAGTGGTTGTACCAGCTTTCAATTCCACTAGCAATGAAGGAGTGTTCCTCTTTCTCCACAACCTTGCCAGCATCTGCTGTCACCTGAGTTTTTGATCTTAGCCATTCTGACTGGTGTGAGATGAAATCTCAGGATCATTTTCTTTTGATTTCCCTGATGACTAAGGATATTAAACAATTCTTTAGGTGCTTCCCTGCCATTTGAGATTTCTCAGTTGAGAATTCTCTGTTTAGCTCTATACCCCATATTTTAACATGGTTATTTGGTTCTCAGGAGTCTAATATCGAGTCCTTTGTATGTATTGGATATTAGCCCTTCTTTGGATGTAGGATTGGTAAAGATCTTTTCCCAGTCTGTTGGTTGCTGTTTTGACCTAGTGACAGTGTCCTTTGCCTTACAGAAGCTTTGCAATTTTATGAGGTCCCATTTGTCAATTGTTGATCATAGAGCATGAGCCATTGGTGTTCTGTTCTGGACATTTTCCCCTCTGCTGATGTGTTCGAGGGTCTTCCCCACTTTCTCTTTAAATAGTTCCAGTGTATCTGGTTTTATGTAGAGGTTCTTGATCCCCTGGAACTTGAGCTTTGTATAAGTAATAAGAATAGATCAACTTGCATTCTTCTACATGCTGAGCACCAGATGAACCAGCACCATTTGTTGAAAATGCTGTCTTTTTTTTTTTTTTTTTTTTTTTTTTTTTTTTTTGCACTGAATGGTTTTAGTTCATTTGTCAAAGATCAAGGGACCATAGGTGTGTGGGTTCATTTCTGGGTCTATTCCATTGATCTACCTGCCTGTCTCTGTACTAAGATCATACAGTTTTTTTTTTTTAAATCACTATTGCCCTGTAATACAGCTTGAGATCAGGGATGGTGATTCCCCAAATGTTCTTTTATTGCAGAGAATGTTTTTGTTATCCTGCTTTTTTTTTTTCTTGTTATTCCAAATGAATTTGAGACTTGCTCATTCTAACTCTATGAAGAATTGAGTTGGAATTTTGATGGGGATTGCATTGCATCTGTAGATTGCTTTCAGCAATATGGCCATTTTTTACTATATTAATTCTCCCAATCCATGAGCATCAGCAATCTTCCCATCTTCTGAGATATTCTTGAATTTCTTTCTTTAGAGACTTGAAGTTCTTGTCATACAGATCTTTCACTTGCTTGGTTAGAGTCACACCAAGATATTTTATATTGTTTGTGACTATTGTGAAGGGTGTTGTTTCCCTAATTTCCTTCTCAGCCTGTTTATGCTTTTAGTACAGGAAGGCAACTGATTTGTTAGAGTTGATTTTATATTCAGCCACTTTTCTGAAGTTGATTATCAGGTTTAGGAGTTCGCTGGTAGAATTTTTGGGGTCACTTAAGTACACTATCATATCATCTACAAATAGTGATATTTTGACTTCTTCCTTTCCAATTTGTATCCTTTAACCTTCTCTTGTTATCTAATTCCTCTGTCTAGGACTTCGAGTACTATATTGAGTAAGTAGGGAGAGAGTGGGCAGCCTTGTCTAGTCCCTGATTTTCATAGGATTGCTTCAAGTTTCTCTCCATTTAGTTTGATATTGGCTACAGGTTTGCTGTATATTGCTTTTACTATGGTTAGGTATGGGCTTTGAATTCCTGATCTTTCCAAGACTTTTAGCATGAAGGGGTGTTGAATTTTGTCTACTGCTTTCTCAACATCTAATGAAATGATCATGTGGGGTTTTTTTTTCCCTTAGAGTTTGTTTATATAGTGTATTACATTGATGGATTTCCATATATTGAACCATCCCTTGCTTCCCTGGATAATCATGGTGGATAATCATTTTGATGTGTTCATGGATTCAGTTTGTGAGAATTTTATTGATTTCTTTTCTTTTCTTTTTTTTTGGGGGGGTTTTGTTTTTCAAGACAGGGTTTCTCTGTATAGCCCTGGCTGTCCTGGAACTCACTCTGTAGACCATGCTGGCCTCGAACTCAGAAATCTGCCTGTCTCCCAAGTGCTGGGATTAAAGGTGTATGTCACCACTGCCCGGCTTTTTAATTTTTTTTCTATTTTTAGGTTTTTTTTTTTTATTAAACTAATAAAACATTTTAAAATATACAACTCAGTATTAACACTTTTTAAGTCATCAAAATAATTTATAATAGTTAAATAACTCTTAAATATATAGGATATCTGTAGAAGCCAAAAGTAATATGCACTCAACCAGTTTTTAAAATCTATTTGGAACATTAAACATGATAAAAGTAGAAAAGAATCTCTTATGAAGTTCTCTATGAAAGGAAATTGTGACAAGTTCCTGATTAGACAGAAATCATTCCATCTCCAAGGGAGAATATGTAGAGTAATGGTGGCTTCATAGAATGAATTGAGAAGTGTTCCTTCTGTTTCTACTTTGTGGATTAGTTTGAAGAGTATTGGTATTAGGTCTCTCTTAAAGTTCTGATAGAATTCTGCACTAAACCCGTCTGGCCCTGGGATTTTCTTTTTCTTTTTTTGGTTGGGAGACTTTTAATGACTGTTTCAATTTCTTTAGGGGTTATGGGACTGTTTAGCTGGTTTATCTGATCCTGATTTAACTTAGGTATTTGGTATCTGTCTAGAAAATTGTCCATTTCATCCAGATTTTCCAATTTAGTTGAGTATAAACTTTTGTAGTAGTATCTGATGATTTTTTGAATTTTCAGTTTCCATTGTTATGTCTCCCTCTTCATTTCTGATTTTGTTAATTTGGATACTGTCTCTGTGCCCTCTGGTTAGTCTAGCTAAGGGTTTATCTTCTTGTTGATTTTCTCAAAGAACCAGCACCTGCTTTTGTTGATTCTTTGTATATTTCCTTTAGTTCCTATTTGGTTGATTTCAGCCCTGAGTTTGATTATTTCCTGCATTCTACTCCTTTTGGGTGTGCTTGCTTCTTTTTATTCTAGAACTTTCAGGTTTGAGGCCTATTTTGTTAGATATTAGAATGGCTACACCAGTTTTATTCTTAGATCCATTTGATTAGAAAATCTTTTTCTAACCTTTTTCACTGAGGTAATGTCTATCTTGGATGTTGAGGTGTGTTTCTTGTATGCAGCAGAAGGATGGATCCTGTTTTCACATTCATCATGTTTGCCTGTGGCTTTGTATTGGGAAACTGAGGCTATTTATCTTCAGAGATATCATTTACCATTGGTTATTAATTCTCGTTCTTTTGTTATTGTTGTTGCTGTTGTTGTTGTGTGTGCATGTGTGTGTGTATGAATATACATATATGTATATATATATGGAGAGAGAGAGAAAGAGAGAGAGAGTGAGTGAATGCTTCCCTTACTTTAGTTTTGTTGTTATAAGATTATTTATTGCTTGTTTTTTCATGTGTATCATTAGCCTCCCTGGTTTAGAGTTTTCCTTCTGTCTACTTCTGTAGGGCTCAATTTGTAGATATTGTTAAATTTGACTTTACTGTGGAATATCTTATTTTCTACATCTGTGGTGACTGAAAGTTTTGCTGGGTATAGTCATTTTGTCTGGTTTCTGTGGTCTCTTTAGAATCTATAGTACCTCTGTCCAAGCTTTTCTAGTGTTTTGAGTCTCAGTTGAAAACTCAGGTGTAATTTTAATAGGTCTATCTGTATATGTTACTTGGTCTTTTTCCCTTACAGCTTTTAATATTATTTCTTTGTTATCTATATTTAGTGTTTTGATTTTCATGTGGTGAGGAGACTTTTGTTTCTGGTCCAGTCTATTTGGTGCTCTGTATGTTTCTTGTATATGTTAGGCCAATCTTTCTTTAGGTTAGGAAAGTTTTCTTCCATGTATTCATTGGAAATATTTTCTGACCTTTAAGCTAGTATTCTTCTCCTTCCTCTATTCCTGTTATTCTTAGGTTCATACTTTTCATGGTGTCCCAGATATTCTGGATGTTTGTGTCAGGAATTTTTAGATTTAACCTATTCTTTGACTGATGTATCTACTTCTTCAATGCCTGTATGCTGTTTGTGATGCTTCCATCTGCTCTTGTTTACTTATCTAGATTTTCCATTTCTAGAATTCTCTCAGTTCATGTTTTCTTCTTTGATTCTATTTCTATTTTCTAGTTTTAAACACCTTTATTCATATCAATCAACTGTTGCTTTTTCTTGGCTTTCTCTAAGAGATTTACTCATTTCCTCCAGCTTTTTGTTTGTCTTTTCCTTGGTTTAAGGGATTTATTTGCTTTTTCAAGGATCTCTATCATCCTTATAAAGTTTGCTTTAAAGTATTTTTCTTATACTTCTGCTGTGTTGGAGTACTCAGGCCTTTCCATAGTAGGATCCAGGGCCTGATGGTGACATATGGCCCTGGCTGTAGTTGATTGTTTTGTTATGCTGGTTTTTAGACATCTGATTTGGGCACAATTATAGATTTAGGTACTGATTTTTGGGTTTGTCTTTGTTGGATGGTGTTTTATCCTCTGGTTTCTGGTTTCTCTCTGGTCTTCTGACCTATGTGACTGGTGGTTGAGTAGGATTCTTGACCCAAGTGGGAAACAGGAGTTCTGGAGGCCTGTGTGGCTTCTGATCCAGTAGGGAGTCTCTGCATGAGTCATAGCCTGAACTTTTTGTAACTGGTGTGGTCTATAGTCAGGGTGTGTTTGTCTGAGGGACCCAAGAGAGTGAAGGAGGTCTGCAAGCAGGCAGCCTATGTTTATTTAATTTCTATAGACTTAGAATCATCTGTAGTTGGGTAATATTGATCAAGATAGTAATTTTCCTGTCTGACTTTCTTGGGTCTTTTGATTAAAACTTGACTATATTTTTGTGCTTTTATTCTTGTTTTATTTTTCTCTTGATCCCTTCATTTATCACAAATATTGTACACATTCTTCATTGTTATAACTGTAGTAAATATAGATGTCATTGTGTCAACATGTGTATAATTTATTTATAATCTTATTGAGCATTCTGTTTTCTACTGTACATGCAGCTTTGAAATCAGCTTTTCTGTTATTAATTGTTGGGAATTTTCTTTGGATTGTATTACATTTATGCTACAAATTGACCATCATCAACATCTTAATAATGATGGTATTCATAAAATATTCCCAAGGATCATTTATAAACATCTTTATTTACTTATGTTTGTTATTGTTAAACTGTGAAAGACTTTTAGTTTGTTGGATAAAAAGGACTAAATATTTGAGCAAGTTACTCACCATGTATTCTTCTGGGAGTAGCCTGAGTTCAGATCTCAACACCTGAATTGAGAGGCTCATAATCACATGCTACTCCAGATGCAGGGGATCTGACACCCTGTTCTCTGATGTGTCACCGGTTTAAACATGGAAGACATTCTCTCACATGTGTAAACATACATATAAAAATGTGGATAGGGCTGGTGAGGTGGCTCAGTAGGTAAGAGCACCGACTGCTCTTCCAAAGGTCCTGAGTTCAAATCCCAGCAACCACATGGTGGCTCACAACCACCCGTAATGAGATCTGATGCCCTCTTCTGGCGCATCTGAAGATAGCTACAGTGTATTTATTTATAATAATAAATAAATCTTTGGGCCTGAGCAAGTGGGGCCTACTGGAGCAGGTAGGGTCTACCAGAGCGAGTGGGGCTGACAGGTGTAAGCAGAGGTCCTGAAAGTCAATCCCCAACAACCAGATGAAGACTCACAACTATCTGTACAGCTACAGTGTGTACTCATATACATAAAATAAATAAATAAATCTTTTTAAAATGTGGATAAACTTGTTTTCATAGTTTTATGACGTATAAAGCGTTTAGAGCAAATCAAGTTTCTTTAGATGTACAATGCCAGTGATGCACTATGTCTATCTGCTCCTTTCCTTTATCATAAGATAAATAGATACTTTTAATAGTCATCTGATCCTTTCCTTTATCATAAGGTAAATAGATACTTTTAATAGTCAAAAGTATTTTCTCCAATGTTCAAACATCAGAAGGTTTCCAGAAAATGAATTTTGGTGGAAGAGCCCTTCTCACCTAATCCATTTTCTAATATTAGTAAAGTGAAGCATTGGAGTGCACAGCATAAGTGCTGACCAGTAATTTCTTTGATTTTGATGTTGTAGTTTTTGGTTAAGGGACTATGTTATATTTGTTGATATGTCATTGTGTCTCCTTTAATCAGTGTTGTCATGTATGGTGTGTAATATCAAGTATGCATGTAGTCATATTGTTGTTTCACTGGAAAATGATGCACCACTACCTATTATTGTATTCTGAACATTGACTCTATTAAATTTGCCACATCCACAGTCAGGGTAATATTGCTCCCATTCCCCTTGATCTAAAAGGTAAATTTGGAAATCAGAGTCTAACCTTTAGGAACCCAATCATCCAGATCACTTCCAATCTCAAATTTGTATTTAAAGGCATGCCAAAGGAAACTATGAAATGGAAAGGATAGAAGGAAGTAACTCTGGAAAACCCAATTATCGACTATACAATTCCCATGGCCATAAGACAGGATATAGGGAAAGATGGCAAATATGCTAAATATTGGTCCGTGGACCATCCACATGATGTCAAGGAAGATCTAAGAGAGGATAAAGCCTTCGTAACTTATAGCAATATCTTTACCACCACCCTACAGTGGTTACACTATATGAATTGCTCTTATAAAGGCCTCAAAACATTTAACCACAAGGGCTTACCCTATTATAGTTACCTGTTGACTATACACCCTACAAAAGGACAATGGGTACAAACTGACATCATGACCCATAGATCTAAAGGCATACAGATCTTTGACCAACATACTTGGGATGAGGTCATGTACATGCCACTCACCTATGACCTTTGGCCCAACACCACTGACACTCAACCTAGGCTGTTATACAGAGGGAATGTGACCAAAAATGGCACAGATTTTCCCCTATATTCAATTACATATTCCATTACAAACAAGGACTTGTAGTACCCCCTAAAGGCACACCAGGTATAGCATAAGCCCCTTTGATTATACCAGTCCTAACCGGTCCAGCAAAAGTCATCCTTACGCCCAGAGTAAGAATGATAGAACTAGAAATGGATCTCATGAGCCTACTCCCACCTAAAGAATATGGATGCAAAATTACCATTGCTGAACAAGCTGAATTGGCATACTCCTCTCCAGTAAGAATAGGCAGGAAACCATTACAAATAGGATTCCTACTAGGAGGAATATTTGCAGGAGCCTTTATAGGAGGTATAATGGGAGGAGGAGTCTCAGCAGCTATGCTAGAACCAATCAAAGCAGAAACCCACCATATCTAACAGGTTAATTATAAAACAGCAAAAGCCATCGCAGCCACCAGCAGAGCAATTGATGCCTTACATATTATCACATCACAAATGCAGGTAGAAATTGGTACCGTAAGAGACACCATTAAACATGCTCAGGAAGTTATGCAACACATAGAGTTAGAATCACACAACAACTATATGTGTATGCAGTATAGAGCACATCTTTCACAGGTACAAAGTGACCTCACTAACCTACTATCAACAGGCATAGGCCGCCAGAGAACCAGAGTTCCAAACTATACTTCATCCTCATAAAAACTTAGGATGTGAATCCGGCCTATGCTACTTACATTTGGTACAAATATACACAGTGATGGTCCAATAGGCTAACACCATTCCACGAATGGCAACACAAATGGGTGACCCCCATCGATGCCTACCTGTGGACATCTATAGAAGACATACCAGTATATGTTCCCCTAGCTGATTGTCTAGATATGGGAACAAATACATACATCTACCCACACAAGGGATCATCCAAAATAGAACAGACCAGACTTACAGAAACCATGATTACTGATACCTTGACTTCATTAGGAGATCACAGCTTCCTAATATGCAGCAACTCATCTCAGAACGGAACCTGTACCAATTATAATACCACAAACAGTGTATGGGACACTTTCATTCTTCCCATCACCCCAGGTTGTTGGATAATCCACAACTGCAGCATAATACAGGCTCTTAACCAAACTCTAGTAACAATCCTACCTATTGAACACCACCATACAATGTCAGGTCTCAATAATCGGGACAATACAATTGATATAAGCACATATAACAATTTCCTTACTGATATGAAGAAACTAAATGATATTATAGGGCACAATGAAAAACAATTCAAGAGCATACATGCTAAAATAACCAAAGCAGAAGCTGAACTAGACCACTCACAAACAGATCTCCACAATTTAGTAGGTGTTCTAAGGACTAATACCTATATCCATAAGGATTGGGACAAAAAGATGGCACCTTGCTCCTTCTGACACTATTTGGCCAGACTCAGCCAATTTGACCTCACTTGCACCCCCATCTATAGTTGGTGGCAATGGGTCAAACAGACAACTTGGCTTATCATATATATTTTGTGTGGATATGTTGCTTATAGGATAGTAATGTGCATATTGCCTATCTTCCAGCATGTCATTAAGAAGAATAACAAGGCGCCACGCTGCGGTGCGCGCGCTGCCCCACCACAGGACGCGTTCCAGCAGGCCCCACGCGGCCTGGGCGTGGGCGGTGCTCCCCCCCCCGCCCCCCGCGGAGCTGCCCGCGCTCCCTCCCCTCGGATGTGGCTGAACTGAAGCGCACAGGCGGGAGACTCTGCAGGATCCGCCACCCTGAGCATCCGAAGGCTCTTCAAGTCTCCGATTAAATTTTAAAAATGGCCTCCAATAAAACTACATTGCAAAAAATGGGAAAGAAACAAAATGGAAAGAGTAAAAAAGTTGAAGAGGCAGAGCCTGAAGAATTTGTGGTAGAAAAAGTACTGGACCCTCGTGTAGTGAATGGGAAGGTGGAGTATTTCCTTAAGTGGAAGGGGTTTACAGATGCTGATAATACTTGGGAATCAGAAGAAAATTTAGATTGCCCAGAATTAATTTAAGCATTTCTTAATTCTCAAAAAGCTGGTAAAGAAAAAGATGGTACAAAAAGGAAATCTTTATCTGACAGTGAATCTGATGATAGCAAATTGAAGAAGAAGAGAGATGCTGCTGACAAACCAAGGGGTTTTGCCAGAGGTCTTGATCCTGAATGAATAATTGGTGCCACAGACAGCAGGGGAGAATGAATGTTTCTCATGAAATGGAAGGACTCAGATGAGGCTGACTTGGTGCTGGCAAAGGAGGCAAATATGAAGTGTCCTCAGATTGTCATCGCCTTCTATGAGGAGAGGCTGACTTGGCATTCTTGTCCTGAAGATGAAGCGCAATAATTGTTGATATATATATATATATATATATATATATATATATATATATATATATATATATATATATATATATATAAAATCTGGATCTTGGGTTTTGAATTACTAGTGTGGAAAAATAGCATTCTAATGAAAATCAAGTTTGATATGCTAGTTTTTGAAAGTATTAACAGTAGTTGGGATATTTTTGGGTTTTGTTCTGCACTGATTCCTTGGAGCAAGTAAGAGCTTTCTATAGTTCCTTTAACAATAGAATATTTGATATCATGTTGTATTTCCTCAGCTTTGAAGAACAGCTTTTCTTAAATGCTGGGGAGATTATACAGTCATTACTCAGTCAGAACTTACTTTTAACGGGGACACAGGAGGACCATTCTGGGTTTTTTTGTTTGTATGCGGTGTATGCATAAAACACTTACATAACTTGTTTGTTTTGTCTTGCTTTTAATACTTAAAAGAACTGAAGATGAAAATACAAGTTTGTGAGATTCTCTTGTGAACATTTTCCTAAAACCATAACCTTTCAGGTTAAGCAGATTCTGCAATTTTTTAAAAAGCAACCACATGCAAATTGATATATTATCATGTAAATGCAGTGGCTCATTTACAGAATGTTGTCCACTTCCCCTTCAGAAAATGGAATTAGACAAAGTTATAGTGTGATTTAATAACAAGACTTGAGCTGAATGTGGTGGTGCACACCTTTAATCCCAGCGCTCTAGAGGCAGGTGGAGTTCTGATTTAAGAGGCCAGCTGGTCTACAGAGGTCAGCCAGTCTGTGTAAAGTTTACTCTGGTGAACCATTCCTTTGTAGAAAGATAAAATCTGTACTAAAAGGTTATGCTTTATGGAATCTGTTTGATGTGGAAATAGAATCATGGTTGAAGCTGACGTTGGCAATTAAAGACCTGCTGACTAAGTGAGTGAACAAAATTTGCTAATATCAATTACCTGCATGCTTTTTCTTTACCCTGACTCATTCCTAACTGGTAGGATCAATCTTTTCAGTATTTGGGTTCTGGTTCAATGAGCCAGAAAAGTAACTTTGTAGTATCAGAATGTCATCCAACTGTATATTTACTTTACTGTAAATAATGGTGAACAGTGGTCAATAAATAGTTTTATATTAAAAAAAAGAATAACAAATAAAAGCCCCTCTGGAAGGAAAATTGATTTCCTACAAAGAGGAGGAATTAAAAGAGCCCTAAAGGCCATGTGGATCAAACATTGGGAATCATTGGAAGACTTATTCTTACGCACAGGTATAATTCCCTATACACATAGGAATAAATGTCATTTCTGTAAACACAGATATGCCACACTCTTATCTCTCACCAAAACAACACGACCCATTGGTAGAACTTATCAATCACATCCTACATCATGAAAATCATAGCAGACAGCACAGAATACATAAACACCCCTTTGACCATATGTGTCATATTTTAGCCAGCTTAAGTAGTTGTTATATTACCAAGGGAAATTATCTCCATTATGAAATGTGCAGAACTATGATCAGACATCACCCTTGGGAAGCTTTGCGTCTACTCGATGGCGACTGGCATTGTGCCATGAACTATCTTGATAGAAACCATAACCCCAAAAGCTTAGAAGCTTATTGCTCAAGAGTGCTTTGTAGACCCTTTATTTTGGATTTGATGTTTGAGTTTGCAGCTTATTTAGATTGGTATAAAGTATGGAGAAGATATAAATGTAATAAACCTTTACCTGATGCCATAGATTGTATGAGAAGAGATTATGGTATAACAGACATGTTGGATGGAAATTACCAAAAAGCCTTGCGCCGACAGCATGTAAATCCCCTGACTGCGCTCGCTGAGTGATACCTTTCAATTTGACACCATTTCAGGTATCGGGATGGAATGTAAGGAGCAGGTTCTTTTAGCAAGACCCACTCCATCTTGTAATAGGAGATGTTTGGAAGTTGTTTTGAAATAAGTTATTTGTGCAGTGAGACTTGCTGTGAAAAATAAGTTGTTTGCCAGAGTAGTATATTAGTTATCTAGAATAACATATGAAAGATGTCTTGCCAAAATGAGAAAATATCTGTGAATATCTGAAGTAAATACTTGTGCAGAAAAATTTTCCATAAGAAGTAAACAACTTGAGAAGATAACCAGACGCGAATGGTCATCAGAACCTTACCCCAGCAATGACGTCAAAAGTAGCTTAAAGAAGCAACTAGGAGACAAGCTGACGTCTCACAAGCTGACGTCTCCGCTCTCAGTGGCAATGGCTGCCTGAAGTGATCCTCTGAGCCAAACTGACACCGAGACTCCACAGACCGAGATCGACTAACCTCTCCGTGGTCAAGCATAACTTTCCGAGAACGCCCCACGCTGACAGCCGAGTCTGCCTGCGGCAAGGCGCTTTCCTTTCTCTGAGAACGCCACGCCCAGCCGAGAGACAGCTGAACCCCGCGGTCAAGTAAACCTTAGACAGGCGGAGCTAGAGAGAGCCCTCCAACCTGATTCATTCCTGACTCCGCCCTCCTCAAGATCGCCTGTTTCCAGAGATGCTGCCAGGTTGTATTTACCCTAATAGGCAGTAGAGTGACGTCGTATATATTCTAATATGTGGTAGAGCGAAATGTTTAGCTATTTTATTGTCATAGCCCTTATCCGCTTAGCTCTGATAACATATTGTATGCTGTGTGTAGTTGTATTGGAAACTGACATAAAGCATTCAAAACCTAATCTGTATGTCCTCTTTTATCACTCCTGAGGTAATTCTCGAGGCGGAATCCAGTAAAAGAGTACCTGAGTGAAGGAGCACTGTCAACATCCTTCTCATGGGGAAGCGCCGCTTGACCCCTGCTCGCAACAGAAAATATCTAATAAAAAAATTAAGAGGGCTGGAGAGATGGCTCAGCAGTTGGGAGCACCGACTGCTCTTCCGAAGGTCCTGAGTTCAAATCCCAGCAACCACATGGTGGCACACAACCATCCAAAATGAGGTCTGACACTCTCTTCTGGAGTGTCTGAAGATAGTTACAGTGTACTCACATGTAATAATAAAGAAATCTTTAAAAAAAAATTAAGAGAGGTTGGTGTGCTGGGGAGTTGCTCAATGGTAAAAAGACCTGTCGTGCAAACATTATAACCTGTGTTCTCTAATACCCACATTTACAAAAAAGACTGTCATGGTTGTACATGCTTGAAATCCCAGAACTGGGAGGTAGGGACAAGTGGACATCCTGGCCTAATTGCTGAGACATTCTGAAAAGCAAAAATAAAAATGAAGCAAAATGAAACAAGGCCAAAAAAAACCCCAAAAAAAACAAAAAAAATAAAACCAGGACTGAAGGATGACACCCTAGGTTTATCTTTGCCTCTGATGTACACACATTCACATGTGCACACACACACACACACACACAAATATGTACACATGAAAAACCAAGACCCCTCAGATTCCCTGTTCAGTTGTTCCTTCCTAACTACAGGTTCCACATTTGTGTATTCAACCTTGGATCAAAAATATATAGGGAAAAAGTTGAGTCTGTAGTGAACATGTAGAGACTAAAGAAAAAAATCTTGATTTTTCTGGGCAATACAGTTTAACAAATACTCATAGTGTTTACAATGTGGTGGATGTCACAATTAATAAATTATTGAAAACACAGGAGGCAATGTGAATAGGTTCTATGCAAATATACCACTTTATAACGTGGACTTAAAGCTTGAGCTGCTGGCATAAATGTCATCCCAACACGAGAGCCTAAGGCAGAATTGCTAGCATAGATT
Organism: Mastomys coucha; assembly: GCF_008632895.1. NCBI lineage: Eukaryota > Metazoa > Chordata > Mammalia > Rodentia > Muridae > Mastomys > Mastomys coucha. The sequence goes on from NW_022196905.1 coordinate 208,231,617, forward strand.
ATGTATTAAGTTCTCAAGAAGGTATGAGGATGTAGTTGAGTGTTAGAATTCTTGCCTTAAAAAGGAGGAGAAGGGAAAGGAAGAATAGGAAGAAGGGAGGGAAGTAAAATGGAAAGAGATTTGAGTATCTGCAAAATAAGACATTGCAATTTCTAGAACCAGTTGAGAGGTCCAGGAATGAACATGTTCCATTGGTTTTGTTCTGGAGGAAGCCAGTGCGAACTTAGAAGGTTCCCATTGGTTCTCATCCTTTAAGAAAATCCAACCTCTAGACTGAACATGCCATGTGGACATGTAGAGGAGTCCTGGCTCTGGGCAAGCAGAATGGCCACAGCAGCTAGGCCAGATGTGTAGTAGTCGTGCTTTATAGGAAGATTCTCCTCCATAGCCTGGGCTTGCAGACTGCAGAGCCCACATCATTCCTTTCTTGTCCAGCCACTGGGGGTTGCTGAATACAAATGGCGTCTGGGATGTTCTAAAGTTGCTATATACACAGGACTCTATCTTCTACAAAGAATTATAGTCAGGCATTGTCTATCGCTGGTGGCAGGGGTGGCTTCAGGGGAAACTTACTCAAGACATTTGTATACAGATAAGTTCATCACAGTGTGAGTTATACAAACCCAACAATAAAGGACAATCATTCCACATGGCTTCTCTCAATCAGATGTGTATAAAGCTGTTGTATACTGTATGTTTACTGTGAACCTCATTTTTTCTAAGAAAAAAATACTCTCCAATAGTTATAAAAGTGTTTCACTTTTATTAGTTATTTTGCCCTTTCTGTGACAAAGACCCTGTTAAAGGCAACTTAAGAAAGGAAGGCTTTATTCTGGCTGAAAGGAAAGGTGTGGGAAAGCTGATCACAGGCATCTGCAGTCAGGAAGCAGAGAGGGATCAACGCTTGTTCTCAGCTAGCTTTCTCCTTTTCATTCAGTCTGAGACCCCAGCCCACTGACGGTTGCCATACATTGCCATACCAACCCCAGTAGAATCTGTGTGACAAGTTCTACAGACCAAGGTGAAAACTTCAAAGGAAGGAGGCCTCCTGGAACTGGTTGTGGAACTCTTGGCTGGAAAAAAATATTGAGCCATAGTTCTCCTGGCAACTTAGCTGTTTTATCTTCTTCTATTCCTTTTCTTATTTACGAGATGTTCCTGATAGCCTAGGCTAAGATTTTAAGGGAGAAGAATGGATAAGAAACCATTTCTTGAGATGGAGTCACTAGCCATGACCTCAGCTCTAGGAAAACCAGCGCTTTACTTCATAAATCATTTCCAAAATCACAGTATTATGATAGATAAAAACTTTCCCAGCAATAAAATTTCATGTGTCTATACGTGTGTCATTGGAAGTAGGCTTTGGTACATGGTAAAGAAAGCCTTAAATAAAAAAGAATTAAAATAGTTTAAATTTACACCTTGAAGATTCACAAAAAATCAGGTACTAGATGTTAAATAATAACTGACCATAAAAATTTATTAACCTGCTCTTGGAAATATGCCACTAGCCTTGGATGATTTTTGTGCTTTACTGTGCCAAATGACAATGTTGTTATCTGTCCTGTCCATGATTGCGTCACTAAAAACATTTTAGAAGAGTTTTAATACTTGTTTATGCATAAAAATTCTTACTTGAGAACTGCAAAATACATTCAGATTAAAACTGCCTATTTGTTTCTGTTTGTCACCACCAAATCCTTACCCACCTACCCTTCAAGGACCCTTGTCCCAGTGACCCCCATATCTGGCTGGGGTGGCCCATGGCAATACACAGTCAAGGTCTATCTTCCCACCTCACAACTTCTAGGCAATTACACACTTGTCAAATTAACATTAAAGATTAGCCAATGTCACAGGTAAAACAAGGAATTAGGTGTGGGAAGCCCTGCTGTGCTCTCGGAGATTCTCAAACCGAAACTACAAGTTGACAGCTAGTC
>NW_022196905.1:208244382-208275748 GCF_008632895.1 Mastomys coucha
CAGGTCTCCCACATTCCCGGTTCGTGGAACCCCACGCAGGTAGGAGCTGCGGGACGGCATCCTACAATTAGGGACCATACATAATTCTGTATATATACTTTCATATACCAATGTCACTAAAACCACACCAGGCACATGTCATAGTGCATCATGACATTACTAGGTGATAAGACTGTTTCAGCCCTGTTATAGTTCTGTAAGACTTTTATTGGACATGTGGTCCAGTCTTGACCAAACGTTATTAATATGGAGCATGACAGTATCCCGTGTAGTTTGTCAGCATGCCAAGGCTGAGAAGCTTACTAGTGGAAAGGAAAAACTTTGATTCAAAACAGGTAAGAGGCTTCCTCAACGCCTTTTGTCAAGGCAGCTCTGGGTTCTAACTTACTTCTGTGTGATCCCAGAGGATCTCTGTCTTCTTCATTATGCATCACCCCTGTTATGGATCATTTGTCAGGGAAGCCAAGGTAGGAGCTAAATCAGTGGGGGAATCTGGAAGCAAGCAGTAAAACAGACCATAGGGGAATGGTTCTTAAATATTTCCTCTCTATAGCTGGAGCTGCTCTGACATGCTATTTTAAGCTACCTGATATACATCCTGGGTACTGATCTCAGATCCTATGGAAAAGCTTTATGTTCCATATCCTTGGACTCTTCAGCACCCTTTCTTTTATTTTTTAATTATTTTATTTAATTACATCCCAAATGCTGCTCCTCCAGGTCCCCCCTCCCAGACTTTTCACCCCATTCCCCCTCCCCTTCACCTCTAAGATGGTACACCCCCGTTCAGACTTCCCCCTTACCTGGGGCATCACGTTTTTACAGGACTAGGCACATCTCCCACTGCAGCTAGAGAAGGCAGTCCTCTACTACATATGTGGTGGTTGTCTTGGACCAGCCCATGTATGTTCTTTGGATGTTGGCTTAGACTACAGGAGAGCCCAGGGATCTGAATTAGTTGACATTGTTGATCTTCCTATGGGGCTGCCATCCCCTTCAGCTCCTTCAATCCTTTCCCTGACCCTTCTATAGGGGTCCCTAACCTCAGTCCAATGGTTGGCTGTGAGTATCTGCATTTGTCTTAGCTGCTAATAGAGCCTCTCAGAGGACAGCCATGCTAGGGTCCTGTCTGTCAGCACGAGGCATCAATAATGTCAGACTTTGGTACCCTCCCATGGGATAGATCCCAAGTTGGATTCTTTACTGGTTGGCCATTCCTTCACTTTCTCTTCATTTTTGCCCCTGCATTCCTTTTAGATAGGAACAATTCTGAGTCAAAAGTTTTGAAGGTAGGTTGGTGTCCTCATTCCTCCAGCGAGGGCCCTAACTACTGGAGGTGGTCTCTTCAGGTTCCATCTCACCACTGGGTACTGAACTCAGATTCTATGGAAAAGCAATATGTTCCACTGCCTCAGACTCCTCAGCACCCTTTCTTATGCCTCTCAGAATAATCTCCCCAGGGTTGTCACTGTACACAATGGGCTGATTGCATTCACATCCACCATTACTGAAGAAAATGATCCCACAGATTTAGATAGACACAAAGAAAGCTCTCTTCCAACCTGATTCGAGCTTGAGTTACAAAAATAACCAACCAGCACAGGATACAGCACACATCATTCACACAAATAACAGTTACTTAAATTGCCATTTTGCTACTAATGCTTTGTGTTGATCAAATACCATTAAATATCTGTTGCAACTTGTACTAGATTGATTAGAATTCTAAAAAAAAAAAAAAAGTGTGGTATTGGTGGCACACGCCTTTAATCCCAGCACTTGGGAGGCAGAGGCATGTGGATTTTTGAGTTCGAGGCCAGCCTGGTCTACAGAGTGAGTTCCAGGATAGCCGAAGCTACACAGAGAAACAAACAAACAAAAAAACCCTCTAAAAACAAAAACAAAAAAAAAGAGAATACAATTCTTTCCTAGAAGTGTTCTTAGTATTAAAAAAAAAATGACTGAGATTTGTTTCTTAGATCACTACAATTTATGTAGAGGGAAGGATTTGTATGATTGTTAGAAATACTTGTGTTAAATTTCCTATTCCCAACAAAAATTACTAGAGATACAGTCACCACATCCACTTTTATCCACAATGTGTATAAGGTTACTCTCTATAAAAATGAGCTGTTATCTTAGGTCTTACCTGAAACTAGATGTACATATACATACATACATACATACATACATACACACACACATACATACATATATACATATATACACACACACATACACATACATACATATATACATACATACATATATACATACATACATACATACATAAAATAAATGGATCCCTGGCTATTAAAAGGCAAAGCAGTACCTTGTAGTCACTTTACAAATTCTGAACTCATTTTATATGTTAGAACTGTAGGGATGCTTACTTAGGTCTTCCAGTTCAGACAAGCAAAGGTAAGACAACCAGTTTTATGATTCCAGGTGACCTGCAGAGGCTGCTCCAAATGAAATGGCAGCAGTTTTCACAGAATGATTAAAACATATGGGGACACAGCACCAAGTTGTGGTTGAAATGTGGTAGAGAATATTGTAGAATTTGTAGAATTCTCAGGGAAACTCTCAGAGAATCTTGTAAGTGTAAGAACCTCTATCTTCCCTATCTGTTGAATTGTTTCTTTAAGATTTCCATGACAACACCCCTAAAAATTTGCAAAGAAGAAAAAAAAAAGGGCTGGCGAGGTGGCTCAGCAGTAAGAGCACTGACTGCTCTTCCGAAGGTCCTGAGTTCGGATCCCAGAAACCACATGGTGGCTCACAACCACCCGTAATGATATATGACGCCCTCTTCTGGTGCATCTGAAGACAGCTACAGTGAATTACACAGGAATGAGTGGGACTGGAGTGGGCGGGGCCGGAAGAGGTCCTCAGTTCAATTCCCAGCAGCCACACACATGATGGCTCAAGGTCATCTGTACGGCTACAGTTTATTCATACACATAAAATAAAAATAAATCTTTAAAAAAAAACCCAAAAAACGAAACAAAAAACCCCAAAAACTCTCCACTGGCTGTAACCTTAACAATTGAAAACAATATGACTTTAATAACCTAAATAGTATCTTCCTTTTTCTTATAGAAAACATTCTGGCCACCATATAAGGACAGCAAGAAACATGCTAGTGAATGACATCCTAATTACAAAATCATAATTTAATTAGACTCATTTTCTAAAAAGGCAAGACAAATGATTCAAGTATGACGAGTGTAGAGCTTCTTGGCATAGTCCCAAGACCTTTCCATTTACAAATGAACCAAGGGAATGATGAACTCAGCTGACACTGTGTAATTTCTTCCTGAGGGTCATATACTATATAAGCAAATCCCAGCTCCCACTAGCAGCTACCTTAAAGTTCACATGTGAAGTGCATGGGTAGATTAACATTGTTATGAAGTTCTTATCTAAAGTCAATAAAGACTTTTCTCACTTTGACGTAACACACCTATGTGATGCCTCAAATAATATATTTTTAATACCGAGATTCATAGCATTCTTTGTTCCATTACTGCTGATGAACAAGAAAACTTCCTGAGACATGAGAACATGAAGTTTGGAATAATCTAATCTGTTATAAAACCATATTCACATATATTGGATTCTGTAACTAACTGTTATGTTTTGAACTTGAAATATCCTCCTGAATTTTAGGTGTTGAATACTGCATCCCAAGCTGCTGATGCTGTTTTGCAGTTTGTAATACCTTTAGGAAACGGAGTCTCCTTGGGGGAAATGAATGGTTTACTGTGGAGTGCTTGAGGTTTTATAGCTGTTGGAAATTTCTATTTGCTTTGATTCCTAACCTCAAACCAAATTCTCAAGCTAGACATTTAACACTGTTCCCAGTCCTTTCCCACCAAGATATAATAAAATCCCTGCAAATCAAATGATGAGACAAGCTAGTTTTGTTAAAGTTTTGTTCGTTTTGCCGTTTTAGAAACTAACCTGAGCTAAAGAAATTTAAAGTCAAAGTTATGGTCAGACAATACGAGTGGAGTTGTCAGCTATGTAAAGGCCTCATTCAAACAAAACATGCTTTGTGCATAGAACAGTTAACAATAATAAAAATTACAAAGCTTTCTATTACGTCAGGATTCCTGGGTTAGAGAAGGCATAGTATAACTTACCATATGCATCCTTTGATAAGGACCTACATGCCAGGGAATATAGGACACAAAAAACATAAAACATAATATAACGGAGGAAGAAATGACATTAGAATGCTCTTTTTGCATACACATTTATGTTACATCAACTAGAAGATGAAAACAAAAACATGGATTTGGAGAGCCTGCTGGGTCATAACAGGAGTGGACAGTGAACTCGACCAAAGGAGTCCAAGGTATCTTAAAGAAAAAGGGAGGTAGGAGATTCCTTGTGGAGTATGTTGATGAGCCAGCACATTAAAACTCAGCAGAGCCTCATTTATAGCGTCCAGATGCCAAAGATCTGAGTGGCAACATCATCTCTAAAACAGCAATGTATTACTTTGGTTCCGTCTGCATTTGTGTTTTCCAAAGAATGGCTCTAGGCTGACGCAAAGTCCCATGAGCTTTCTACGTCTAAACACCTTAAAGTGTAAGCTTCCTTTAATAGTTAGCTAGTATTAGAGGTATATATGCCTAGTTGCTGTTGTTACAGTTTGTCAAGTGGTCATGAACAAAGGGATGAAAAGAACTTGGAGATATCCCAAGATGAAGATTGGATTTGCTCCAAATAACTCAACAACACTAAGTTCGGGTATATTGTGCCTTCATTTTCATTGAATTCTACAAAGTCCTTAATTTTTTTCTTTATTACGTCCTTGACCAAATCTATTAACTGAATGCAATTTCCATCAAAATTCTAAGACAATTGTATCATGAGTTTGGGCTACTCAGCTTTATGCTCCAAGTAATTGTCTGCCCAGGGAATCTTTGGATCCACGAATGAAATGCACACACACATTAGCTTGTTTTTAATATGCTGTCTAGCTCAATGGCTGGGCATGTCTAATCCTCTAACTATCCTAAGCCCAATCAGGGAAGCGGCCAGGAGCCACTTACCAAATTCTCACATGGCTGATTGGCTTTATGTCTGAGGCTCCTACGCTCACCCATATCTCTCCCCCGAGTCATGGCAAGTCCTTTCTCCTCCCCTCTGCGTCCAACCAAGAAAGTCTAAGTGTCCCTCCCGCCCTGTCTCCCTTTGCACAGCCATTGGTGCTGGCATCTTTATTGATCAATCAAAAACCAATGTGGGACAAGGACCTTTGGCATTTGGACATGCATATTTGATTGAATCAAAGCATTAGGACTAATCTCCAACCCACAATTCTTTACAAACCTTGAAAGAGAAATTTCAAGTTCATGTAAAAAAACAAAACCCAGGATTGCTAAAGCTTCTGGAGGTATTACCACTCCTGATTTCAAGCTATATTACAGAGTTATAGTAATAAAAACTGCATGATATTGGCTTAAAAACTGATGTGTTGATCAATGGGATTTAATTGAAAATCCAGGATATATGCACCATACTTAAGGACATTGACAAAGAAGCCAAAACCATACAATGGAAAAAAGAAAGCATCTTCAACAAATGACGCTGGTCCGATTGGATGTCTGCATGCAGAATGCAAATAAATCCAATATTTATCAGCCTACACAAAACTCAAGTCCAAGTGAATGAAATGCCTGAACATAATAAAACCAGATACACTAAATCTAATCGAAGAGAAAGTGGGAAGTAGGCTTAAACACATTGGTACAATGTCTCCTGAACTTTGGTCTGTTCAGGAGACAACTTCCTGAACAGAACACCAATGTCTTAGGCATTAGATCAACAATCAATAAATAAATGAGCCTCATAAAAATTTTTTTCTGAGACAGGGTTTCTCTATGTAGCCCTGGCTGTCCTGGATCTCCATGTGTAGACCAAGCTGGCCTTGAAATCAGAAATCTGCCTGCCTCTGCCTCCCAAGTATTGGGATTAAAGGCGTGCACCATCACCGCCAGCGAGCCTCATAAAATTGAGAAGCAAAGGTCACCATCAGTAGGACAAAATCACAATTTACAAAATGGGAAAATAAGTTTACCAATTCTATATCTGATAAAGGGCTTGTACTAGCTGCTTTTGTGTGTCAACTTGACACAGGCTGGAGTTATCACAGAGAAGGGAGCTTCAGTTGGGGAAGTGCCTCCATGAGATCCAGCTGTGGGGCATTTTCTCAAGTAGTGATCAAGAGGGTAGGACCCCTTGTGGGTGGTACCATCCCTGGGATGGAAGTCTTGGGCTCTATAAGAGAGCAGGCTGAGCAAGCCAGGAGAAGCAAGCCAGTAAGGAACATCTCTCCATGGCCTCTGCATCAGCTCCTGCTTCCTCACCTGCTTGAGTTCCAGTCCTAACTTCCTCTGTTGATCAACAGTCATGTGGAAGTAAGCTGAATAAACCCTTTCCTCCCCAACTTGTTTCAGGTCATGATGTTTGTGCAGGAATAGAAACCCTGACTAAGACAGGGCTAATATCCAAAATGTATAAAGAACTCAAAAAATTCAACAAACAACTCAATTAAAGAATGGGGTACAGAAAAAAGAGAATTCTCAACAGAAGAATTTTGTATGGCCAAGAAGCACTTAAAGAAATGTTCAACTTCCTTAGTCTTCAAATCAAAATGACTCTGAGGCTCCATCTCACACCTATCAAAATAACTAAGATCAAAAAAAATCAAGTGACAATCCATGTTGGCAAGGATGTGTAGTAAAAGGAACTCTCCTCCACTGCTGGGAGAACTGCAAACTTGTACAATTACCCTGGAAATCAATTTGGTGCTTTCTCAAAAACTGAATAGTTCTCCCTCTAGATCCAGCTATACCACTCCTAAGCATATACCCAAAAGATGTTCCACAATACCACAAGATCACTTGCTCAACTCTATTCAAAGCAGCTTTACTCATAATAGGCAGAATCTGGAAACAACCCAGATGTTCCTCAACTGAAGAACAGGTGAAGAAAATGTGGTATATTTAGCCAATGGAATATTGCTCAGCTATTACAAACAAGAAAGCATTTTCTTAATTGAAATTCCCTCATCTCAGATGAATTCAGTTCAAGTGAAGTTGACATGAAACTATTTAGTACAATCATTTTAACATTACATTGTTAAAACATGTTGACAAAACATGACACAATAGGCACAGCTTCTATCATTGGACTTAGTCTCAGGAAGCTGACACATGAGAATCATGAGTTCCACTGTAGACCTGACTTACTGCTGACACCTAAGCCAAGTTGGATAAAAAACAACATCAAGGGAGTTTGTGTAAATATGACAAAACCGATAACAACAAACTACCTCCCTTTTATAGACACCCTGACTTGTGAAAATTATGATCACACAATGCCTGACATTTAAGTAAACAATGGACCACTTAAATGGTGGGCATTCCATTTTATACATTTCATCAGAAAAATACCCACCACCAAGTGAAACTGCAATTATAGGTGAGCAGAAGCCACAGAAGGAATATAGGAACCACCAAATAAACTTCAGCAAATTGATTTGTCACAAATATAGCAAAATGCAAACCACCATTGGTGATCTCTACAATCACACTTGAGTAACATGGTAAATAATTTACTTTCTTCAAGGCTATGAAAGACAGATGAAACAAGATTTTTCTTTAAACCGAGGACAACTGAGATGTCTAATGTCTTAACTAAATTGTTTAAACGAATAGGGTTTTTCTCTTGTATAGGTTCTTTCCAATTTCCTAGCATCAGGATGATTTATAAAGAAGGCTTTAAAATATCTACTTGGCTAGAGTCCTGGCTGAGCCGTTAAGACAAATTCATTTCCAGGAGCACAATAAAGCTTCTGAAAACTTCCTGTAATTCCTGCTACAGGAAGATACAATAGTTTAACCTTCTTGGTAACTGGCACATACATGAACATATATAAAGATACACTGACATCACATAATAAAAATTAAAACAAATCTTTGAACAAAAATAATTTTTACTCTTGATTGTTTTACTGATGTAAGAGTTCATTTCAGTAACCCAGATGTTGAGCATCCAAAGGCTTAACTACAGGGTTTTTCTTCCTCATACACTAGTTTATCTAACAAAAAGCAAGCATGTAGGCTTAAATTCAAAGAATCAACCCTTCTCAATTTGTGGCATCATTTGGGAATATTTAGTAAATGCCACCCTGCTGGAGGAAATATGTCAGTGGGTGATGCGGAAACCTTGGGTCTGTCTACCTGGCCCGAACAACTTAGAGGCTTATTATTTATTAATAAATTCCTAGGCCTTAAGCTAGGCTTGTTCCCACTAGCTCAAGCATATAATCTCGTTTGTAGTGATTGAAGTTTTACCACATGGCTGATTACCTCTCCTCAGCTTCTTACCTCCCAGTTCCTGTTTCTTGGTGGTGAATGTACCTGTGCCCCACTCTATCCCAGAGTTGTTCTCTTCCTGTCACATGTTCTACCTTCTATTCTACCCCTTGCTATAGGCTGTTTATTGTAACCAATCTGTACCTCGGGCAGGCAAAGAAGCAGAGACACATCTTTACACAGGAGATATAAAGATTATCCCTACATCTCCCCATTTTAGTACAATAAAGGGTCTTTCTCCAACATCAATAAGCTACATACAATAAGAACAATCATGAAAACCGTCAAGTGAGAATTGCATTCACCATGTCTAGTCCATATGTATTTGGCAACCTTGGAGAAAGTACTCTACTATCTATCTACTATCAACTGTCTCAGTGAATCCAAACTTTTGTGCCTATTTCACTTTCAATCATTACTTGCATTTGTCAACTTATACCTTTTTAGACCTTAAAATATTTTTTTAAACCTTAAACAACTTAAGATGACTTGTGAGACTATAACTGTCTAGTCTTATCAACCCCATAAGAGACCTGAGAAGGAATGAACATTCCCTGAGGATACAGGAAGTGCAGGGCAAGCAGCTTCCAAAACTATAGAAATGTCAGAGAGAGGTTGCTGGCTACCTGGACAGTCATCCAAAGTTCCTTTGCAACTTTGAAACCATCTTCAGCCTTCTGCCCACAATACCTGACAGACTTTTCCATGAGGCAACAATACTGAAGCGCTGCCTACCTTTTGGTAAACTCTAGCACTCTGCTTCTCTGTGTCCTATGTGCCCAGCTTGGACAGTACACTGTCAGCAGTTGAGGGACAGGTTTTTGCCCCAGGAGCAGCTTGCCACATAGGAGCAAATGCCATAGGGAGGCTTTTCAATGCTCAGCATATTCTTTGAAGTGGAAAAGGGGTGCTGTCAAGAGATACCATGTCTCCCTTTCAACAATTCTTTCCTTCAGAATTGTTAGTATTTCTTGTTGACTCTATATTCAGTTTCTTTCTTTCTTTAGCATTTAGCATGAATCCAAAGGCTTGAAGAGATTGTTGACAATTGTCAGATTTTTTTTTTTTAATCCACAGTAACTCTTGTGTAACTTGAATTTAAGTGTGTAGCCTAAAGATCTTATCAAATACTTTATACTCTACCCCAGGTAAACACACATACACACACAAATTTTGTTTGGGGTTATGGTTTAAGAAGTGAACAGAGATATATGAAGTTTAATGGCATACTGTATTGGAACACTGAAGACCTTTAGCAGATGTAAATTCCAAGTCTTGTTATAATTTTTTAAGATTGTGAAATTATCAAAATGCATATGAATCAAGTTTTAATACACTGTCTGGGTGGATGAGGCTGTCCATTGCACCATTTCTCTCTTTGGGTTCTCAGGCATGGTTCCCACAGTGTATGACCTCTATAACATTTAACACTGAGTAAACAATAAATCTATGGGAAAAATACTTTATGTTCATAGATTCACTTCAGTCTGAGTACTTTCATGTCCTCATAGACAACTGTGATAAGCAAAGGCTTTAACAGGCTGATTACATTCATAAGGTTACTCTCCAGTATGTGTTCCTTTGTATTTGAAAATAACTGTGAATGTTCAAAGGCTTTATACTACATTGACTGCATTTCCCTTCAGTATGTTCTTTTATGTACTTGAAGGTGATTGTGATATGCAATGCTTTACCACATTGATTACATCATAGGATTTCTCTTCAATATGAATTCTTTCAAGAATATGAAGACTACTGTGGCATGCAAAGGCTTTACCATGTTAACTACATTCATAGGGTTTCTCTTCAGTATGAATTCTTTCATGTTCTTGAAGACTATTGTTATGTGCAAAGGCTTTACCACACTGATTAGATTCACAGGGTTTCTCTCCAGTATGTGTTCTTTCATGTTTTTGAAGATATCTGAGATGTGCAAAGGCTTTACCACATTGTTTACATTCATAGGGTTTCTCTCCAGTATGGACCACTTCATGTTTTTTAAGACTACTGCTATATGCAAAGGCTCTACCACACTGATTACATTCATAGGGTTTCTCTCCAGTATGGATTCTTCCATGAACTTGAAGATGAATCTGTTGTGCAAAGGCTTTACCACATTGTGTACATTTATAGGGTTTCTCTCCAGTATGTGTTCTTTCATGTTTCTGGAGATAACTCTGGTGTGCAAAGGCTCTACCACATTGATTACATTCATAGGGTTTCTCTGCAGTATGGATTATTTCATGTATTTGAAGACTACTGCTATATGCAAAGGTTCTACCGCATTGATTACATTCATAGGGCTTCTCTCCAGTATGAGCTCTTCCATGAACTTTTAGATGACTGTGATATGCAAAGGCTTTACCACATTGATTACATACATAGGGTTTCTCTCCAGTATGCGTTCTTTTATGTAGTTGGAGAAGAGTCTGCTTTGAAAAAGCTTTACCACATTGATTACATTCATAGGGTTTCTCTTCAGTATGTGTTCTTTCATGATTTTGGAGATAACTGGGATGTGCAAAGGTTTTACCACACTGATTACATTCATAGGGTTTCTCTTCAGTATGAATTCTTTCATGTTTCTGGAGATAACTGTGATGTGCAAAGGCTTTACTACACTGATTACATTCATAGGGTTTCTCTCCAGTATGTGTTCTTTCATGTTTATGGAGATATCTGGGATATGCAAAGGCTTTACCACATTGTTTACATTCATAGGGTTTCTCTCCAGTATGGACCACTTCATGTTTTTTAAGACTACTGCTATATGCAAAGGCTCTGCCACACTGATTACATTCATAGGGTTTCTCTCCAGTATGGATTCTTCCATGAACTTGAAGATGAATCTGTTGTGCAAAGGCTTTACCACATTGTGTACATTTATAGGGTTTCTCCCCAGTATGTGTTCTTTCATGTTTCTGGAGATAACTCTGATGTGCAAAGGCTCTACCACATTGATTACATTCATAGGGTTTCTCTGTAGTATGGATTATTTCATGTATTTGAAGACTACTGCTATATGCAAAAGCTCTACCACATTTATTACATTCATAGGGTTTCTCTCCAGTATGAGCTCTTCCATGAACTTTAAGATGACTGTGATATGCAAAGGCTTTACCACATTGATTACATACATAGGGTTTCTCTTCAGTATGGATTCTTTCATGAATTTGAAGATGAATGTGTTGTTCAAAGGCTTTACCACATTGATTACATTCATAGGGTTTTTCTCCGGTATGAGTTTTTTCATGTTTCTGGAGATAATTGGGATGTGCAAAGGATTTACCACATTGATTACATTCATAGGGCTTCTCTCCGGTATGAATTCTTTCATGATTTTGAAGACCACTACTCTGTGCAAAGGTTTTACTACACTGATTACATTTGTAGGGTTTCTCTCCAGTATGTGTTCTTTTATGTTTTCTGAGATATCTAGGCAGTGCAAAGCCTTTACTACATTGGTTACATTCATAGGGTTTCTCTCGAGTATGTGTTCTTCTATGTCTTTGGAAATTACTACGTTTTGAAAACACTTTATCACATTGAGCGCATTTGTAGGGTTTCTGTACAATATATGTTCTTTTAGGTTTTTGGAGATAACTCTGATGTACAAAATCTGTACCACTTTGCTCAGATTCAGAGGTTGTATCTCTAGTATGATCTTCTTCATGTTTTTGAAGACTGGTGCCACAGGCAAAGGCTTTACAACATTGCTTACATTCATAGTATTTCTGTCCACGATGTGTCCTTGTATGTATTTGGAGATGACTCTCTTGTGAAAAGGCTTTACCACATTCATTGCATTCATATACACTCTCTTCAATATGATTTTTTTCATGATTTTGAGGAGAACTGTGATTGTTACATTGATTACATTCATAGGATTCCTCTCCAGCATGAACTCCTTCATGACTTTGTAGATGACTGTGATATGCAAAGGCTTTACCACATTGAGTATATTCATAGGGTTTATTTCCAGGATGACTTCTTTCTTGCCTGCAAAAATAAATGGCATGTGTAAACATTTTATGACATTGATTATACTGATGAATCTTTTTATCTCTGATTTAATTTTACAATTTAGGCTAATTGCAGAAAGGAATCAGATCTTAAGGTTTTATCACATTGTTTACAGTCATAGGGTTCCTCTTCATTATATGTTCATTTATGTGTTTGAAGATATCTGAGATGGTCAGAGTCTTTAGTACATGGTTCACACTTATAGCAAGCATCCTTTTGCATTTGAGTGCTTTCCTATCTTTGAAGACAACTGGAAGGACTCAGATTTGCCACAGTCATTGCATTCATAACATTTTCCTATACTGAGAGCCAAACTACATTTGCAAAGTGAACCAAGACAAATAAAAGAATTTCCATACTCCTTCTCCTCACAGGGCTAAAATGCCCTGTGAATTTGGGAAAGAATTCCCAATGAATTTGGAAACACAATGGTAAACTTACATCACATTCAAAGTCTACTCAAAGTGGTACTACTAAATATCTTCTAATACTTCTGAGAGAAAAAGGGGGCACATTGCATCTTTCCATTTCCATTATTATGCTCCCATGGCTTATATCTAATGCAATATATAATATGTGTATTAAAGCACAAATAACAAAAGGCTTCCACATTGAATTCATACAAGTTTAAATTTACTGCTTATCATAATGATGCAATATAAGGATGGAATTTTCTCCACAACAACTTTTTTTTTTTTTTTTTTTTTTTTTTTTTTTTTTGAGACAGGGTTTCTCTGTATAGCCCTGGCTCTCCTGGAGCTTACTCTGTAGACCAGGCTGGCCTCCTCCAACTCAGAAATCCGCCTGCCTCTGCCTCCCAAGTGCTGGGATTAAAGGCGTGTGCCACCGCCGCCCAGCCACAACAGTCTTGACTTTCATAAACTGCCCTTCTCACTAAACTTTGGTAAATCACTATAAATATTTAAGTAATGAGAACTTCACTATAAACTATTTGCTTATTAGATGGTTTCGATCACCTAATCTATGGGTATGCCCTTTGTGATACCTGAGTGGTATCAAACTAAATGGACTTGGAAGTTCTACAAAGTAATTCTCTTAGGGCTATGATTCATAAGGTGATAGCTTCTAAGGATTTGATTTCTTGCCTTGTTTCTTAAATAAATGCCTTAAAAGAAAGGATCAGCTACCTGACACTAAAGCATATGATATTGTGAGAATTTTCTATTTATCAATGTACAAAAACCTGTGCTTCATGCTGTTCTTTTCCTTAAAATTTCCAGGGCACATTAAAATTTCTTCAGAGGCACATTTGCATCAGTTTATACAAGAAACTTACCTTCCATGTATTCTAGAATTTTGACAATATTCTTCAATATTGTGTTCCTTCCATTTGTATCCTAAAACATATTCCCAGAAAGTTAAGTTACTGTCATCAGTGAACCTTAAGACATACCAGAAATATTTACTACACTTTCACAACTACAGAAGAGAAGAAAAACTTTTCCTCATTTTTTAATAACTGACAGAAAATTCACTCTTACCTATAGCAGTGAGGTTCCTGTAGGTCTCCAGGATAACATCTTTGTAGAGCTTCTTCTGAGAAAGATTCAACAAGACCCATTCTTCCTGAGTGAAGTTTATGTGCACATCATCATAGGTCACTGCATCCTAAAGTATCCCACACATGTACAACAGAAAGTATAATACTGACAACATTGTACTGTATACTTCTTTACCAATATATTGATCTAATTATGGTGCTTTTCACACTCAATCTATGACACAGACATTCTAATGTAATCACCAAGTAATTTCAGAAGGAAACTGAAGAGAAGCTTCACCCCTGCTATTTCTGGGCCCTTGCAAGAGAAATGCCTATTAATAGACATATAGACATAGGCAAATGAAGAGATCAATAATACCGAGTACATTTTAGAGAAATTGCATGAACAATTAAATTAATAAGTACAAAAAAAATGGGCAAGCAGATCTAATGTTTCATGCATTTAACCCTAGTACTCAGAAAGCAGAGGCAGATAGATCTCTGAGTGAAGGTAAGCCTTGTCTATAGAATGAGATCCAAGACAGATGTAGGTACACGTACAGACTCTTTCCCCAGCAAAAAAAAGCCCAACCAAATAAAACAAACAAGATAGACAAAAACTCTGAAGGTCTCACTATTCACCTTACCGAAGTGTGAAGTGTCACAACTCAAACTATGAGATTACTAAGATCTTATTAAAGGAGAATGCATGTTTACACAGACAGAGATGGATGATGAAGATTTAAGCACTTATATACTTAGATCATAAATTAAAAAAAAAACTGAGCAGGATGGATGGCTCAGGAGTTAAGAGTACTTGCTGGTCTTATAAAGAAAATCAGTTCAATTGTCAGTATTTTCATTGGGCTCACAGCTATCAATACTCCAAGTTCAGAGGTTATGAGGCCGTCTTCTGAATACTGTAAATGCCAGACATACAACATGTTGTGTTTATCCATGCATAGAAGCCAAACAGTCACATTCACTAAGACAATCAAAACACATAAAAGGTAAGAAAAATGTCATGCACCTTCAATCCAATGACTTAGGAGGCTCAGATGATATTAATACCATAAATATACATATCACTCTGTGAGAGAGAATATACCCTCTGCCCAAGTTCAAAATTTAGGATGTAGGTGAAGCTCAACACAATAGCATATACTTGGCACCTATAAAAACCTCCACACCAGGGCTATCAGCCAATAATACAAAAACAGAAAAGCTGGTTATATTGGATGGACCTCACCTTTAATCCCAGCAGTAGGAGGCAGAATCAGACAGATCAAGATGAACTGAGTCTTGGACAGCCAAAGCAACATGGGGAAAACTTGTCTTCAAAAACTAAACCAGCCAGGCGGTGGTGGCGCATGCCTTTAATCCCAGCACTTAGGAGGCAGAGGCAGACAGATTTCTGAGTTCAAGGCCAGCCTGGTCTATGGAGTGAGTTCCAGGACAGCAAAGGCTACACAGAGAAACCTTGTCTCAAAAAAAACCAAAAACTAAACCAAAAATAATAAAATTATATATATCAGGCTAGCAAATGGTTTATCAATGAAAAGCCTATGCTTCTTCTGTATCTTATGTTATTTAGCAATACAGTGCATGATCATGTTAAAAGCATGGCACCATGTGATAAAAGCTGGCTGATCAGGTTCAACTACAAAAAAGTAGGCACAATGAATTGACAATGGGGAAGGCTAGACATTCTAATCTCAATCACAATGGGAACTTCCACCAGCAAGGTTCTGCCTACTAAAGACTCCATATATTCTCTAAAGGAAGCAACCAATGAGAGACAAGTGTTCAAATACATAATTCTATCTAGGAGGTTTTTCATTCAATATATTACTACTGACCCAGGTCACTATGTGCTTTTGATCATCAAAACATGTGCTTAACTTCAAGGATCCTAATAAGAACCCCAACCAAATGTCCAGTCTCTTCTGACAGGGAAGAAAGGAAGAAAGAAAGAAAGAAAGAAAGGAATTTTTTGATTATGGCATCTTCTAATATTAGGAAACCAGTTATATATTTTGAAAATACAACCACATATTATACATTCCCATTTGAAAACAGAAGAAAGATTTGAAAAAGGCAAGACTGAAACCCAGCAAGGCAAACCCTAAATCCTAGAGCTCTGCCTCAGACACATGGGACTAAAGTTTAAAAGGCTTACATGGATCTATCCCTGAAACTTCTCATCTCAGTCTCCTCTGCATCTGCTTGTGCTTCTCCTTCTCTCTCCCTCTCTCTCCCTCCTTCTCCCTCTCTTTGTCTCTGTCTCTCTTTGTCTCTCTCCCTTTTCCCCCTCCCCTTTGCTACTTCCACTCACTATGTCAGCTCTCCATGTCAGACATCTTATAGCTTAGGTATAGACCACATCTTACAGCTTAGCTTAGATCACAACATCTTGTGGTCTCAAGATGCAAACCAGGCTCCATATTCACTGCTTCATGCAATGAGTTTACACTCTTCTCACTGAGGCTCTGACTCTGCCAAACATAGTTGAGTGCAACAGGGCTGAACTGAAACCACAGAGGAGAAATCCATGACCTTTAAATTTTGCAACTTTCTTGTTTCCAGAACCAGGACAACAGCAGTGATCTTGTCACGTCTGTCTTCGAGATTGAGATGAGCCCTGCCATATTTAGATCACAGTTGTAGCAGGTTCTAAATGGAAGTTGCTTCCTGGGACTAGAAAGCACTTTGCCTGTTCCTTCCATAAATGTTTAGCTGAATGTAGTCTTACCATTAGGGGACCATTTGTAATGCAATGCAAAGAGTCTTCTCTTTAATGGTGCTATTTTCCTTGAATATTCCTGCCTTTGTTTTAGCATTTGAATGCCATCTGAAACTATCTAGCAGTGTTTTTCTCTACAAACCACAGACTTGTAAAGTCTCAAAATACAAACATAGGTGAAGGCCCATCATTTTCTAGAGAAACAACAATATATTCGCTTAGAGCATTCTGATGTTTCAACACGGTAGAAAATACTTTTGACTGCTAAAAGTATCTATTTCTCTTATGATAAAGGGAAGAATCAAATTTTTAAAGAAAGAGTATATCATTGGCATTGTACACCTAAAGCAAATTGTTTTGCTCTATTTGCTGTATAAGCCATAAAGACTATGAACAAGTTCATCAACATTTCCATGTGTATGTTTGTGTGTGTCATAGAATGTCATCCATGTGTACACAGGTAACATATCAGAGAAAAAGGGTGTGAGATCCCTTGAATCTGGAGTAGCAGATAGTTATTAGCTTCCCAATTTGGATGTTGACATCTGAACTCAGGTCACTCCCAACAAGAATAAGTGCTAACAAACCTGACCAAACCCCATAGTATATTCTATCCAATAAACCACATGTGTTTCATAAGTTAACAACAATACAAACCTAAATAAAGAAGCAAATAAACAACCCTTCTTTACATTTTATTTATGACATCATGATTAAGACGTAGCATATGGTGAATTTACCTCATAAATTGAATGCAATACAAAGAAATTCCAAACAACTTGTAGTGAAAAAACTGATTTCAAAGCCACATGCAAAGCAGAAAACGTAATGCTCAACATGCTTATAAAGAAATAGTAATAACACTGACACAATGTGATTTCTATACTTACAACAGAGATACAACAATCAAGAATTATATAATATTTGTGAAAGAATAAAGGGATGGAGAGAAAAAAACATGAACAAAAGCAGAAACATACAGTCAAGTTTTAATTAAAAGACCTAAGGAAACTCATACAGGAAAAGTGACTTTGATCAATATTACTCAACTTCTGGCGATTCTATATTAAATAAAGGTTGGTCACCCCCATGAAAACTTCCCCAACTCACTTGGATCCCCCAGGCAGATATCTGTGCCTAACCACAGCTAGAAAACTAGACTCCCCACCCTATCCCCATACCTCTGGCCCTGCTCCCCCATATCAGGGCCCTTAACTTGGACAGACATTCCTTGCTGAACCTGAGGCCTGAGATGTCCAGATTCTAACACAGGTGGAGATACCCTGCTGAACTAGAGGCCACACAGGCCTCCAGAACTCCTGTTCCCCAACCTGGGTCAAAACCTCCTGCTCAAATATAGACCACATAGGTCAGAGAACAAGAGAAGAAATAAATAAGATAAAACCCCTATCCTATACAGACAAACCCATCAATGAGCACCTAAATCAATAATCATCAGAAACCCAGATGCCTAAACATCAGTGTAACAACACAATTAACAACAGCCAGAGAAATATGTCACCAGAGGCATATAAATTTAAAAATGCACACTTCCTCCTTTGCCCAGTGCTGTGCTCCCCAGCTTAGCTCAGAGATCACGGTCCCATCAGCCTGCCACTGGCCACCTCTTCCTCCCAGCTAGCTCTACCAAGCTGCCCTGTCTTCTTTCTCCTGCCACTTTATTATTTTAGTTATTTATCATTTCACTACACTGCTTTATTATTTTAAAAACGTGCCAGACAACACAATTGCTAGGGGGAGGAGCTGATACTAAAATCTGGTTCCCTAATTGGTTCTTGAATTGGTCAACAAAGAAGGCGAATTGGTCAATAAAGAAGGTGGAAGCCAATTGCTGGGTGAAGTAAAGATGGGACTTCCAGGTCCAAGGAGGAAGAGAAAGGATGCAGGAAAGGTCTTTTCAGCTTTGGAATGGGAGGCATGCAACAGATGGCGTACGACATGGAAGGTGAGAATCCACTATTAATTTAGGAATTCTTAGATGGATCACACACAGTGATATAAGTCTAGGAAGAGGGAAAATCAGTTTCTCAGTGAGCAGAGGGAGTGAATAACGTGGTGGTATCAGCATGCAGAAAATTTAAAGGAACACAGGGGGAGCCAGCTCAAGGATGCTGGGATCCCCTGCTGTGAAAAGAAACAGGATGGCTGCTCTGAGGCAGAGAGCTAGACAGTAATAGCTGCCTGCTTCCTACAAGCAAAGAATCATAGAATTCAAAAGTTTGGTTTAATTGTTTTTACAGATAGAAGAGAATACAGATGTTGAGAGAACAGATGCAAGCATCATCAAGAGCACACATGAGACCAAAGAGAGATTTCATGTGTTAAAGAATAGACACATTGGTCAAGAAATATATTAAATCTAAAATCACTCCTGACAAAAAAACATCCAGAAAATCTTGGACACTATGAAAAGTCCAAACCTAAGAATAATTGAAATAGAGGAAGGAGAATAACAACTCAATGGCACAGAAAATATTTTAAACAAAATCATAGAGGAAAATTTTCATAACCAAAGAAGGAGAAGCCTATAAATGAATAAGAAGCATACAGAACACCAAATAGATAGAACCAGAAAAGAATGTTTCTTCACCACATAAATAATTAAAACACTAACACACAGAACAAAGAAAGAATATTAAAAGCTTCAAGGGGAAGAGACCCAGTAACATATTAACACATACCTATAAGAATTAAACCTGGCTTCTCAATTGAGACTCTATAGCACAAACACGCATGGACATATGTACTACAGACTCTAATGAGACCACAGGTGCCAGCCAAGATTACTATACCAAGCAAAACTTTCAATCAAACGTTTTAATGGAGACAAAAAGATATTCCACAATAATGTCAAGTTTAAACAAAATCTATCTACAAATCCATTCCTACAGAAGGTATTATGAACCAACGAAGTTAACCACATCCAGGAAAATACAAGAAATAAATAATCTCACATCAGTAAAACCTAAATAAGGAAAGCACACACACACACACACACACACACACACACACACACACACACCACAGTTACTACTTCCAACAATAAAACAACAGAAATTACCAACCATTTGCATTGATATCTCTCAAAATACATGGCCTCAATTCCATAATAAAAGACTCAGACTGGCAGTATGGATGTGAAAACAGGATTCATCCTTCTGTTGCACATAAGAAACACCCTTCAACATCAAAGATAGACATTAGCTAAAAATAAAGGATTGGCCTTGAACTCGGAGATCTACCTGCCTCAGCCTCCAGAGTTATGGGATTAAAAGCATGAGTCACCACCAAGATTTTAGGGTTTTTTTAAAACTGTATGTGTATTTCTCTATGGCTATGTTGTGTGTGTGTTTGTGTATGTGTGTGTGCATGCGTGTGTAGCCAGTGAGGTAAGAACAGATGATCAGTCCTCTGGAGGTGGAGGTGCAAGCAGTTGTGAGCTACATGATACAGGTCCTGGGAACTGAACTCTGGTCCTTTAGAAGATTATCAAATGCTCTTAACCACTAAGCCATCTCTCCAGGCCTAGGAATCTAATCAAGTTGCTGAATGATGACCTCATGATGGCTTTTCTACCAGCTTCTAAACTACTTTAGAAATTTAGTAAAATTTGTAAGAGAAACCTGAAAGTGGAATGCAATACTCTGAACTTCTAGAAACCAGACCTTCAGTTTCCCAATCTGTCTACCCACCACATACCAAAAGAGCAATGCCCATGTGTGCACACAGGATAGTGATTTTAAAAGCACCACATCATCCTATAGCCAGGGCCATAGAGCCTCCTTCTCCACAGAGAATCAACACTCAAGGGTCACTGCCCAGGTTGGCACATCCATCCCAGGCTCACAAGCACTGACATCTCAGTTAGCCTACTTCCTTTGAACTGGAAAAAGTGGCCCCCAGACTCACCATTGTATAGATGGTATTCTCTCATACAGCTCCCCACAGCAGCACCAGAGGAGAATACTAGAAGGAACCCACAAGCTACCTTCCACTGGTGTATCTGTCTGGCAGGCCTTCTCAGAATCTGTCATTAGTTAGGGCCACCCAGCTAGGCAGCAGGACAGTAGCATCTGCCCTACTGGGTGAGTAGAGACCAAATGATTCAGACAATACAGACCTTCCTAGTTCTATCCTAGAGGCTGACAGGGGCCCAGTGAAAATTTGTATTTTAGTAGAAAAATCTTCTAGTCTCCCAGAGCACTTCCTGTTACTCTTCCCAGACACGGGGACCATTGTGTGCACTTTCCATTTCGTACTCAATGTGCAGTGGAGCCATTCTTGGCCACACAGCTGGGAAGTTCTGAAGACACACTTAGGTCAAATTCAAACAGTAACAATGATTCAATGAAAAAGAGGCCAAGGATCCTTAGGATTCACCAAGTGAAACTGACCAACTTCCCAGAAGCAATCTACAGACTCATTACAAGTCCCATCAAAATTTCAACAAAATTCTTTACAGATCTTGAAAGAACAATTGTCAACTTCATATGGAAAAAACAAAAACAAAAAACAAGAACAAAACAAAACAAAACAAAAAAACCAAGAAAATCTGAAACAATCCTGAACAATGAAGGAACTTCTGGAGGTAGCACAATCTCTGATTTCAAGCTGTACTACACAGCAACAGGAAAAAACACTGCATGGTACCGGGACAGAGACACTCAGGCTGATCAATGAAACTGAATCAAAGATCCAGAAATAAACCCACACACCTTTAATCCCAGCACTTGGGAGGCAGAGGCAGGCAGATTTCTGAGTTCGAGGCCAGCCTGGTCTACAGAGTGAGTTCCAGGACAGCCAGGGCTACACAGAGAAACCCTGCCTTGAAAAACTAAAAAAGAAAAGAAAAAACCCACACACCTACTGACACTTGATTTCTGATAAAAAATAAAAAATAATAAAAAAGCCAAAACCACAAAATGGAAAAGGGAAAGCAATTTGAACAAGTGGTGCTAACTGGAAGTCTGTAAATAGAACAATGCAAATGGATCCATACTTATCCCCTTCACAAAACTCAAGTCCAAGTAGATGAAAGACCTCAATGTAAAAACCAGATACACTAAATCTAACAGAACAGTGGGGAATAACCTTGAACTCATTGATATAGGAGGCAACTTCCTGAACAGAACACCAATGATTCAGGCACTAAGATCAACAACTAAGAAATGGGACCTCAGCCGGGCGGTGGTGGCGCACACCTGTGATCCCAGCACTTGGGAGGCAGAGGCAGGCAGATTTCTGAGTTCAAGGCCAGCCTGGTCTACAGAGTAAGTTTCAGGACAGCCAGGGCTACACAAAGAAACTCTCTCGAAAAAAAAACCAAAAAAAAAAAGAAATGGGACCTCAAGGAATTGAAAAGCTTCTATAAGGCAAAGGACCCCCTCAATAGGACAAAAACGACAGCCTAAAGATTGGGAAAAGATCTTCACCAACCCTACATTTGACAGAGGGCTAATATCCAAAACATATAAGGAACTCCGGAAGTTAGACACCAACAACCCCTATAAATCAATTAAAAAATGGAGTACAAAGCTAACAGAAATTTCTCAACAGATGAATCTCAAAGGAAACACCGAAAGAAATGTTCAAAATCCTTAATCATCAAGAAAATGCAAATCAGAATGGCTCAGATTAAAAACTCAATGGACAGCACATACTTGTAAGGATGTGCAGCAAGGGGGACATGCCTCCATTGCTGGTGGCAGTGTAAACTTGTAAAACCACTCTGGAAATCAACTTGGTGATTACTTAGATAGTTGGGAATAGTTCTATCTCAGTACTTCACTATACCATTCCTGGGCATATGCCCAAAAGATGCTGCACTATACCACAAGAACACTTGCTCAACTATGTTCATAGCAGCTTTATTCATAATAGCCATAAACTGGAATCAACCCATATGCCCCTCAGCTGAAGAATGGATAAAGAAGATGTGGTGCATTTATACCATATTAAATACAAGGACATCATTAAACTTGCAGGCAAATGCATGACACTAGAAAATATTCTGATGAATGGTATGTACTCAGTTATAAGTAGATATTAGCTATAAAGTATAGAATAACCACAGTAAAATCCACAGAACCAAAGAAGCAAAACAACAAGGAGAGCCAAGGGAGGATGGTCAAATCCTTCTCAAAATGACAAATAAAATAGATATCAAATATCAAAGGTGGGAGGGGTGTCATGAGTAGGGAGAGCAGAAGAGAGAGAACAGAAATTCATGAGGGACATGGGGGAAGCATCTCTAGGACACGCTGAAGATCTGGGGGTAGGAACCAAGTGTTTTGGGGCAACTCTAGCTGAGACACCTTGCAGTGGGGGATATGAACCTCAAGTGGCCACTAAGTGTAGCAACGTAGCGCTCTCAGAGGAGGGATAGGAACACCGACCGACCTACAAAATCCTTGACTTAAATCAGGGAAAACCAGGAAAGGGGATAACATGTGAAATGTAAATAAATAAAATATCCAATAAAAAATGAAAAGAGAAAAAATTAAATGTGTCCCGTGTACAAGAAATGCAGGGACATAGAGCAGAGAAAGGTGAAACGGCCAATCAATGACTAGCCATAACTGAGACTCACCCCATGGGCAGGATCCAGTACCTGACACTATTAATGATACTCTCTTATGCTTGCAGACAGGATCCTAGCACAATTGTCCTCAGAGAGGCTTCATGGAGCAGCTGACCAAAGCACATGCAGACACCCACAGCCAAACATTAGACAGAGCTGGAGGATTTTTGTAGAATAGTCATGGAAAGGATTGAGAGACTCAAAGAGGACAGGACTCCACAGGAAGACCATCATCAGAGTCAAGTAATCTGGAATCTTTGGGGCTTCCAAAGACTGAACCACCAACCAAAGAGGGATCATAGACTGGACCTAGACACCCTGCAGTGCAGTGTGGTCTTCATGCAGGTCTCAAGTAAAGGGGGAGGGGCTGTCCCTAATGCCTGTAGATCCTGTTCCTCTAACTGGGCTGCCTTGTCTAGCCTCAGTAGGAGAGGATGCACCTAGTCCTGCAGTGACTTGACATGGGAGAGGGTTGGAAGGGATAGGACACAGGACCCAAGGGAGCTCCCCTTCTCAGAGAAGAAGGGGATGGAGCATGGGGAGAAGATCTTTGTGATACAGAACTGGCAAAGAGGGTCTGATACTGGGATGTGAAATGAATGAAAAAAATAAATTAATAAAAATGAATGAAGATTAAACTTTAACCGGGCAGTGGTGGTGTACGCCTTTAATCCCAGCACTTGGGAGGCAGAGGCATGCGAATTTCTGAGTTCGAGGCCAGCCTGGTCTACAGAGTGAGTTCCATGAATTAATACATGTTGGGAAATTACAAAATCACTCACCCTGGCCTGCCTGTCTTCATTAATGGTGGTGCTGGCAGCTGACTGCCTTAAACTTCAGTCTGTGATCTAGCTACTGCCTACCCAGTTTCTCTCTGCGGTACACACAAGAAACTATTCCTCCTATTCTGGTCTGAAAGCAGAGGCCGTGCTTCACACACACAAATCCTTTTCCTGTTACTGGCAGTTGACTAAGTGACTCAAATTGGTAATTTAAAAACTCTGTAATGAGGGGTGTGTGTGTGTGTGTGTGTGTGTGTGTGTGTGTGTGAAATTGTTAGAGCGAGTACTGATTCCATAGAGGCCTTAAATTGGGGATGTCTTAGTTGGGATGAGAGGCTTTTCCATTGAGTCTATGGTTTTTTTAGAATTCTAGGGAGACCCTTGATTATGGGCAGTAGGTGATCAGGCAAGTGTGTGGGGGAGGGGTGAGGGGGATGTCTTCAAATAGCTTGGGGGCTGGCCAATTTCTCTCAGCACCTGCTCCTTCAACCAGTGAACTCTTCTTAGGCACAGGGAGGGGGTGCAGGGATAGGTCAGGGTCAGGTTGGGGAAGGGGGTGTGGGGGCAGCAAACAGGACTGCTCTCCTGAATCTGATGCCTTAGCCTCCAGCCAGAAGGCAGGCCAGTGCACAGAGGCAGTAAGTGAAGGCTGCAGTTGTGATGGCTGAGGTGTCAAGTTCACATAGCCTTAGGCTCTCAGCCACATTCCCTCAGCAGCAAATGCAGTTTGCAAGCCAGCAGGAAGCTCAGAGGCAGAGTGCGAGCGCCTATAGGCCAGCCAGGCAGCCACCCCCAACGCCACGCCCTCCTCCTACATGTCTTCCTCTTCCTAGGGGCAGCAGCTAACTGGGCCTTGCCCTGCAAGCCAGGATGCAGCCTCTAAGACTCACTGGGCCTTCCCACTTCACTGCTGCCCAAACCTCAGCCCGCCACCAAGGTAGGCAGAAAACAGCCAGGCTGTTTCTGGTATCTCTGGAGCCGTCTGTCTGCGCCGAGCCCCGCCAAACGGGACAGGGAGAGAAGAGGTCAAAGGCCACTATAGAACCTCACCGCCAGGAGCTGCTCGCCCTATGGCAGCAGAGTCTGACCCAGGCCATGATGGAGGTGGAGGTCATGCTCAGATGTAGAGAGAGAGCTGTGCCTAGGCAAATGGCAACAGCTGGAGGAAGAGACAGGAGGCCTCAAGGAGGAGCTGCTGCTCCAGATGCTCCCGACCAAGGAGCAGGACCATTTCCAGAACCTGCGCTCTTCACTGAAGACGATATAGCTTCGTCTGCTGCTCACTCTTTAACTATCCAAAGGATAGGGGTGTGATAAAGTTCAGCATGAACTTAAACAGGCCACAGACCAGGACCAGAGAGAGCCTCCTCCAGAGATGCTGCAGAAGGAGCAATGAGCATGCCAGCACTATTGAGAGAAATGAGGATGAAGGAAAACAAAGACAACTTAGATTCATGACAGTCTCCAGTCAAGGATCAAGGCCTCCTCAAAAAAGCCACCTCCTTGTAGCTGAGAACTCATCAGCGCCTCTTTATCAACCACACCCAGAGCCTAGGGTCCTCTCTCAGTCAGTGCTGAAGCTGACTCCCATGCCACACTCAAGAGTTGCTGAAGAGAGTGCACTGCAGTGAGGATGGCTGCCTCTCTCATGGGACACCTGAGCGTCAATAATAATAATAATAATAATAATAATAATAATAATAATAATAATAATAATAATAATAATGGATTTTACTGTTTCAAAGCCTGGATGAGAAAAGATCTATAGAGAATGTCTGAGTCATCTTCGATGTCTTGGGCAGGCAGATGAACTTTCAGACATTTATCTCGCTTGGATGGGAAGGTTTGTCCAGAGGAAAGGCTGGGGCTCAGGTAGCACTGGGACTATTCCCCACAGAGACTGAGACTCCCCTGTTGCTGAGGACGCACAGGGAGGGCGTCACGGAGTCGCTGGGACACCCAGGAGCCTGGGAGTGTAAATCAGTGCTGTCCTGATGGCCCGGCAGGGCTACTCTAGTAGAGATGATAAAGAGAATTGGAAAGACTTTTAGCAAAAGCCTGAAACTGCCTCATCCTTGGCCTTGGGAGGCCTTTATCTTCAAAGCCCCTAGAGACCTGGCAACCCTCGACTTGATAGGCTATTACAGTCTGTACCCGAGGCCAGACAGGGCGTGTAAGTAGGTCTTGCTACAATCAAACAATTTTTAAATCAATTTCCTAGCTTGGATATTGTTTTCTTTGGAGTTTTCATTTGTTTTGTTTCAAGGTTTTAATTACTGGTATTGCTTTTGTTCTTGTCATTGATTGTCTGTTTTAGTAAAGCTATACACTGTATATAATTGCTGTGCGTGAGCCCGTCGAGTGAAATGACTGTTTTCATGAATAAAAAAGCAAAAACAAACAAACAGACAGACACCTCTGTAATGAGGCGGCCCTTTAAGAATTTAGGAATTTTTATTTTAATCAGGTGGAGAGCAAGGCAATTGCCCTGTGGAGCTACAGATGAGGATCAAGATCCCAGAAGCAATAAAAGAGGCAGAGCCTCAGAAACATTTCTTTATAGGGCTGGAGGTACACCTGTTCTAGAATGAATATGCCTTCCCCAGGAGAAATAACTCCATGAACTTAAAGCATTAATGAAGGAAAAATTCTCGAAGAATAGCATACACCCAGTTCTGGAGAATCTCACAGAGGAACCAGCCTAGAACAGATTCTGTATTCTATACATACTTTGAACAATTTAAATAGGGACAGGAGGCTGCAAGTCTAACCACTGAGGCAGATGGGAGATTTACACAGCAAAGATACTCCCAGGACTATTTCTTAAGTACACCACCGTCCTGAAACAGCAAATCATTCTAGAGTGACAGGGTCCAGTGGTAGGAGATGAGAAGCTACTTAGAAGGTAAAAGGAAGAAAAGGTAAAAGCTGGGGTGGGGAACTCTTGCCAAAGTCAAGCAACCCCTTAAGAAAAAGAACATCTTGTATAACTTCCAGGAGGGAAATGGAAGGAAATGGGGACTGCTTCTATGAAGACAACAGAAACAATCATCCAGTGGTTCAGACACAGAAGGAGGTTAATCAAACAGTGCTGCTGCATAAGGGGAACAGTGGCCATGGGACTGATTGATAACCATAGTCAATTGTGGTGGGAAGAGCTGGGTTCTCCATAAGAAGCCCTACTCCAAGGCTCTGGGCCCAGAACATGACCAACTAACTCTCTCAGGCATATTCCTGTTTTTGGAGAAGGTGCTTCATTTATTCTCTATACCTCAGAGCCATAGGGAAAGCTCCCAAGGCTGTTACTGGGTCTGCCAAGCATGTCCCTTCTCCATATATGAGGACCTCAGGGAACGCCTTGCTTGACCAGGCCAACCCTCGATACAACAGTGTTTTTGTTTTTCAAGTAGCTGTCACACAAGGTCTTCTTGCCCATCTGGCAGAACTATGCTTTGCTCAAGAAGACTGGACCTTTATGTCACACCAGGCCTTAATGTTGGTTGTGACACTGTAATGTCCCTTTGAGCAGCTTGTTAATGTAGGTATTGAGCTAGTGGATGGTTGTGAATCAGAGTTGTCTCCTTTATTATGACTGAAGCCAAATGTCTAGACAATCCTGATGAACAAGGAAGCGTTCTAGTACCTCGTGTCTAACAAGCCTGGTTAGCATACTATGTGTTTGGGGGGTGTTATAGAGGTAGCCCTCCCTTAGCTTAATTCTGTGTGACTTACTATCTCCTAAGCATTGGTAAATCCTTTCCATCACCAATTTCTGCTCTTCAATATCTATCACAGCTCAGTGGAGTGCTACCCAACACGTGAGATCCCATTTACAACATCCACAAAATTAACTCCAAATGGACCGTACTCCTAAAAGTTCAATAGAAGTGCATGGATTCTAGAAGTGCTAGAGAAACTAGGATTTTCCTGAATTTGGCAACCGGCCAGCCTCTGGTGCACCAAGAGCATAGTGAAGCTGAGTACAACACAGCCCCTACCCACAACCCCTGTTCCCAAGGCTCTGCACAGATGCAGCCCACGGAGGGAAGTTATTCAGAGGCCTCCACAGGGCACCTGGCAATTCCGAATAACAAATACCACAAAGGACCTCACGCGCCACTTCTGGCCGCCAGCTCCCACTCAAACCCAGGGAGGGCCCACCACACGGGTTCCCGACGCTCAGCAGCCCACGCCTCCCCAGAAAGCCGCCCCTGGCTCACCATCTCTTGGCCTCCAAGCTTGCTCGAGTACACTTCTCAGGTCTCAGCAGGGGCACAGAACCGCCAGCACCTAAACCGCTTCAGAACAGAGCCAAGAGCACGGCGCCCGGAAGAGCCCGCCTCACCTTCTGACTGGCAGTCCGCCTGGAGGTCCTGATTGGCTAGAGACGCCTGAGTGACAAGAGCTCCTCCCTTAAGGCCAGAGACTACTGAAGGGACACAGCACAGGGTTTCCTGGCAGTGGTGTCACTCCAGGCACAGATCTGCAGAGATTTCTTCCAATAGCACTCAGCCTCCTGCCTCCAATAGCGGACCATCCTGTCTTCCTACACAGGCTAGGAACTTCCCCTTCTTCTTCCTGGACCCAAAGAAGTTAGTTTGTTCAGCACACTACAAAATGTGCTGTGGAGTGACTCTCCTGCCCCACAGGTAGAAGGGAGCCCACATTATTAATAATTGGGAGGAGAGGCCCTTGGTCCTGTGAAGGTTCTGTGCCCCAGTGTAGGGGAATGCCAGGGCCAGGAAGCAGGAGAGGGTGGGGTGGTGAGCAGGGGGATGGGGGAGGGGAAACCAGGAAAGGAGAGAACATTTGAAATGTAAATAAAAAAAAGAAATGTAAATAAATGTAAAATATCTAGTAGGAAAAGAAACAATTTTTTTTTTTTAAAAAAGGAGTATTTTTAGGAAACAAAACGTTTGTTCTGTGGCTTCCCGCTGGGGTCAAGTGAACTGCAGCTCCATTTAAGCTGGGAGGTGAGGGTACTTCAGACAATCCTGAGAGAAAAGCTGGATAGATGCACAATGATAGATGTTTCTCCTAGCAGAAGTCTGGATTGTGGTCCATTCCTACAGGGATTTTCTTCCTGAAATTCAGTTCAGTCTCTTGACGAATGAATCATAATGAAAAGTATAGTCAACCTTGGTAACTTGAATCCTTAGGAAGAATGTCTTTTATGGACATTATTGTTACCCAGCATTCTTCCTGAATGTTAACATGAAGAAAACACAGCTGTGTTAATCAAAGTTTTCTAGGTGAACAGAACTGATAAAATGAATCTCTGTGTATGTAGAAAGGGTTTTACTAGAATGACTCACAGGCGGTGGTCCAGCTAGTTCTAACAAGGTTAGTCTAACAACTAAAATTTGAAGAATCTAGTAGTTCAGTACAGAGTTCAGCAGAGAGGCCCAGTGTCTCAGCTAGTCCTCAGTAAACAGCACAGTGCCAAAGAAGTAGTCTCTAAAGCAAAGGAACTAACTTGCCAGCCAGAGACAGGGCAAGCAGGCAAAGAGAGAGAGCTTCCTTCTTCAAGGTCTTCTATGTGTGGAGTCTGACTCCGGAAGGTGTGGCCCAAATCAAAGCTGGATCTTGTCACTTCAGAAGATCCAAACTGAAGAAATGTCTTCTCACTTCAAAAGCTTTAATTAAGAAAAAGCCCTTCTGAGTTCGACCACAGCTTGGTCTACAGAGCGAGTTCTAGGACAGCCAGGGCTACACAAAGAAACCCTGTCTCAGGAAAAAAAAAAGAAAAAGAAAATTAAAAAAAAAAGCCCTCATTGACTCCTAGGAAGCCTCCCAACCCTCCCCAGGGCTCAGGCAAATCCAAGGGGTGACCTTAGCTGAGACTCACAGCAGTGGGGATATGGAACCTGAAAAGGCCACACCCTGTAGCCAGGCAGGAACCCCACTGGAGCAATAGGGACTACCATCCACCCACAAAACTTTCACCCCAAAATTTATCCTGTCTACAAAAAAATGCAGAGACAGGGGATGGAGCAGAGACTGAGGGAATGGCCAACCTATTACACGCCCAACTTGAGAGCCATCCAATGGGCAAGCTGAGGTCCGGGACACTACTTTGTGCTTGCAGACAGGTCACAGCATAAGTGTCCTCTGAGAGGCTTCACCCAGCAGCTAACTAAAGCCGATGCAGAGATCTTAGTGGATAAAGATTGGATAAAGTTCAGGAACTCTCATGGAAGGACTAGGGGAAGAATTGGGGTCCCCAACAGGTAAGGAACTCCCTGGAAGACCAACAGTCAACTCACCTGGGTCCATGAGGGCTCTCAGAGACTGAACCACCAACCCCAGAGTGTATACAGGCTGGACCAAGGCACCCAACATATATGTAGCAGATGTGGATTCCCCAACAACCAGAGCGGAGACTATCCCTTCATGAAGCTGTTTCCTGTATGTGGAATGTCCTCCCTTAACTGGGCTGCCTTTCTGGCCTCCTTGGAAGAGGTTGATTTGCCAGGGTCCTGGAATACCTTGGCAAGTAGTGGGTTAATGGAGGAGGGACTGTAGGAGGAGTTACACAGAGGGAGGCTGCAACTGGGATGTAAAGTGAATGAAAAATTCATTTAAAAATAATAAATTAGACACTAACAACAATAGGTATTACAAAATCAAAATAGAAAAGAAAACCCTCTCACAGACATTCCCAACCGTGTGGAATTCCAGATGGAGACATTTTGACCACCAAGTTTCACCATCACAACAGCCAAGACTAAAGAGCTGCTTCAGATTTCTTACCTGAAATAGACAAGTACAGCCTGGAATCATTTCCAAAGCGATGTTTTCCCTCAAAACAAAACAAAACAAAAAAACAAAGAAATTTGTTTCAGGAGTTTAGACACAGGTAGCACTCGGCCTGCTCCCATGCATGCTCAGTTAACAAATCCACTTTTGAACATGGTCATAAAGTAAAAGCAGAGACAGTTGGGGGCATTGTTAAGTCGAAGTACTGCAGGAACATATATAAATCATAAAAGTGATAGAAAAAAAAAGTCTCTGGCATGTTCACCTTATGTCGTAAGATCTTCGTTGAAAATCAAGTGTTAATCCCACCGGGCAACAGTGAGCCCACTACTACAATTTTGAGACAAATTTGAAGCAAGGTGGTTTTACTGGGGTACAGAGAAAAGCTGGCCAGCTACTGCCTCCCAAGTGGGATTTAAGAGAGCAGCCCCAAATCTATTTCTTGGGCTCCTTTTAAAGAGTAAAAATCACAAATAGTTGCCAAGCAGTTCTACAAAAGTGAGAAAAATGGGGCAATAAAGAAATACAGAGCCGGGCGGTGGTGGTGCATGCCTTTAA
>NW_022196905.1:208275758-208276588 GCF_008632895.1 Mastomys coucha
ATGGATTTTTTTCATTGTAGGTCAGGATGTTTTCAAAAACCAATCAAGGCCATGGGTTGGGACAGGTCAGGCTCCAGGAAACAGACTTAAAAACAGCAACTTAGCTCTTACAATAAAGGGAAAGTTATTTTTTTTAATTTATTATTATATCTAAGTACACTGTAGCTGTCTTCAGACACACCAAAGAGGGCATCAGATCTCATTACAGATGGTTGTGAGCCACCATGTGGTTGGTGGGATTTGAACTCAGGACCTTCAGAAGAGTAGTCAGTGCTCTTAACAGCTGAGCCATCTCTCCAACCCCAGGAAAGTTATTTTTAAAATACAAATTCTACTGCCCTCAAAATGGAGTCAGGCAGATTCCTCACAAGTAAAGGACACTGTGAAAGTAGATTATTTGTAGTCAATTTTTTATTAGTTAATCATGATGTATGATCTAAAAGATAGATGTATCAATGCCATAATTCTCACAAATAGGAAGGACAAATAGCATAAATATAGAAAACATCTAGGAAAAGTCACCTGCTAGCCAAGCATTTTAACACACGTTACTAATCCCAGGAGTTGGGAGGCAAAGGCAGTCTGATATTCATGAACTTAAGGACACTCTGGTCCACTGAGTAGTGTTCATAATAAACTGAACTAAAACAGACACTGAGAGGCCCAACCTACTCAATCTTGGGACCAGCCTCTACCTTAAAGAGAACTTGACCTGCAGGAGAATCCAAGCTACATCCTCCCATTCTGCCGTCAGAGACAGCGGTGTGGCCCAAGCTCCAGCTTGTACATAAAGACCCTAATGCGGTCGCATCAGAATCGGCTCCTGGTGG
>NW_022196905.1:208276598-208278689 GCF_008632895.1 Mastomys coucha
CAAGGCCACACCAGGATCAAGTCTCTGCAGGGTCTTAATACTGGGAACTATCTTCTGAGTCTGAATGTGTCCGTCCTCCGTGTGTTTATGTAGTCTCTGTCTGTCTACGTGCCTTTGTAATACCGCAATAGTTCTGTTCTGAAGAGGCCTAAAAATCTGTATTTTGTGGCAAGAAATGATGGACGCCAATGCAGAATCCCACTGCAGCGGATACTCTAGTATGTCATAGCCTCAAGCCCCTGGAATAGGGAGTGCCCTTGGTGTGAATTTCTGGGAAGAAAGGTGCGAACATGAAACCTGCTAGTAGACGTGGAACCCTGCTGCAAGCTGTCCTGCTTATTTTCACTACTAGCTAGGTGCTCTGTGTGTGTCACTTTAAGGTACTGCTGTCCACTCTGCTTTCTGTTTCTTGTTATGGGGTAAATTTGACTTTGACGGACTGAAGACGTTGAGATTAAAAGATTTAACCTCCCCCCACCATCCCGGACTGGCCCCCTGCTTTACCAGGCATCCCGCGGCTGTGGCGCGTGGCCAGCGGGTGGCGAGTGCACAGCGGGTGGCGGTGGGGACCCGTTCAGGCGGGGCCTCAGTCACTCAGATAGCAGAGCCTTCAGGCCACCACGGCGCCCCAGGCAAGGACGGACAGACCGCCCGAGGAACTGTGATCTAAGGCGGGCGGGTCAGTGAGTGGGTGCGGCTCCACTACGCGCTGGCAGAGGTGCGGAGCCCAGTCATTCGGTGCTGCCGCTCGCCCACCACCCACACCAAGGGGCCTCTGTGTCCCTCGGGGGACCCAAACTTCCCTCTCAGCACCGCCCTCGGGGCCCTGTATGACGGCCCCAGGGCCCAAGGAACCTGGACGGGCCCTGCGGTGTGCCTGGCAGCGAGGCTCGCACGGGCGCGCCTCCTTCCCCCTCCGCACAGCCCAAGCGCGGCGCACACGGACGTCCCTGGCCCCTAGAAAGGTCTAAGCCTGGGGGCTCCCGTATCCCTGATTTCCCTGAGTGGGGAGATGAATTCCCAGAGAGCAGGGGCTCCAAGTGCAAACTGGGCAGGAGAGGCCCATAGTGGGCAGATGTCTCCCTCCCTCACCGAAGCTTGGAACAGACTCTGGGTCACTCATTTTCTGCTCAGGAAATGGCTGTCCTTCCAGCCAAGAGAAGTGTTTGCGGGCTCCGGTCAAAACAGATGCTGTGAGGAGAAAGTCTCAGGCCACACTCAGCCCATTGAGAAGCAACAACCTCTCCCTTCCATGTGCCTTAAGGCACTTAGTGCAGCCACCCACCCAGAGCTAGCTTAAGCAAGACAATAGGATGGGAAACAACCCAGAGAGCTTCAGATTAAATTCTTCCAGGCTCTGCTCACCCCAACACCCTGTACCCAAAGATTAATATAGATAAGATTCACTTTGGAGCCTGAGTCTGCTGTCCCGCCCCTTGCATGCATCACTTTGGAGCCTGAGTCTGCTGTCCCGCCCCTTGCATGCATCACTTTGGAGCCTGAGTCTGCTGTCCTGCCCCTTGCATGCATCACTTTGGAGCCTGAGTCTGCTGTCCCGCCCCTTGCATGCAGCTGGGCTGATTGGAGATCAAAGACGCCAACCTCATTACTACTGGCCCTTTGCTACTAGTGACTTTTTTTTTTTTTACTGGAACTCCCCCTTTTTCAGACAACCCTGGAGAGATTTAATTAGTCTATTAGAGACAGTCCTTTTCACCCACCAGCCCACTTGAGAAGATTGCAAAGAGCTCTTGTAGGTTCTCTTCACCACAGATAGAGGCCAGGAAACACACCCAGATTAGGACTAAAACACCACTAAAGGTAAGGACAGACTCTAAGACTTGCCTCCAGGCTTTGATTGGCAGGTCTCAAAGCAGCGGTGAGACAGCCATTAATTTGGCCAAAGATAAACAAAAGCAGCCTTAGCTCTCTCCTTTATTAACCAGGCAGCACCAGGTATCAGAGAACTCAAAAGGATTCAAGGACTAAGAGAAATGAGTCTAAAAGATAATAGCAGAAAAAGTGAGCTGAAACCACCCAGTGGAAAAAAGACAGCATTTTCAACAGATGGTGCTGGCTCAACTGGCGGTT
>NW_022196905.1:208279740-208284017 GCF_008632895.1 Mastomys coucha
AGTGGTTATTAGCCCAGAAGTTTGGAATACAGGAAGAACAACCCACATTCTACAAGGAACTCAAGAAGTAGGAAGACCAAAAGGTGGACATTTCATTCCTTCTTAAAAGGGGGAACCATAGAAAGACCAAAAGGTGGACATTTCATTCCTTCTTAAAAGGGGGAACCAAATACCCACGGAAGGAGTTGCAGAGATTAACTATGGAGCAGAGACTGAAGGAAGGGCAAGCCAGCCTAAATATAGCTATCTCCTGAAAGGCTCTGACAGTACCTGACTAACACAGATGTAGAGGCTCACAGCCATCCATCGAACTGAGTACAGGCTCCCCAATGAAGGAGTTAGAGAAAGGACCAAAGAAGCTGAAGGGTTTGCAGCTCCTTAGGATGGACAACAATATGAACTAACTAGTACCCTCAGAGCTCCCAGGGACTCAACCACCAACCAAGGAGTATACATGGTGGGACTGATTGCTCTGGCAGCATGTGTATAGTAGAGGATTGCAAAGTCGGTCATCAATGGGAGGAGAGGCCCTTGGCCCTGAGAAGGTTCTGTGCCCCAGTGTAGGGAATGCCAGGGCCAGAAAGTGGGAGAGGGCGGGGTGGCAGGCATGGGGAAGTGGGAGGCAACAGGGGTTTGTTTTTGTTGTTTTTGTTTGTTTCTTTGTTTTTTGGAGGGGAAACTGGGAATGGAGAAATTTACATGTAAATAAAGAAAATAAAAGAAAAAAAAGAAAGATATTTGTAAATGTAAAGCATCACACCCAGTCAATGTTCCCTTGAACTATCTTTTTTTTTTAATTTTTAAAAAGTATTTTATTAATTGATTCTAGTTATTTTAAGAATTTTGCTTTTTTAATTTTATTATATTATTTCTTTATTTACATGTCATACGATATCTTCTTTCCCAGTTTCCCCTCCAACCCCCCCC
This sequence comes from Mastomys coucha, assembly GCF_008632895.1. NCBI lineage: Eukaryota > Metazoa > Chordata > Mammalia > Rodentia > Muridae > Mastomys > Mastomys coucha. The sequence goes on from NW_022196905.1 coordinate 208,280,668, forward strand.
CCAAAAAAAATAAAGATCCCTGGTTCAGGGCCAGTGACCTACCTGTGTAAAAGATGTCTAAAATAAATGGCTTCTACAAATAGATATGGATGGGGGAGGAGGGCCTCTCAAAAACCAGACGAACTACACTTAGAAAAGAACCAGTGTGTTTATTATAAAGAGGAGGGCCACTGGGCCAGGGAATGCCCAAGAAGAAAAAGCATATTCAAACCATGCCCAGGGTGGCCTAAAAAGAAAAGAGAAACCCACCAGCTTTCTTGATTTTTGTTGCTGTTTTTAAATTTTTTATTGGATATTTTATTTATTTACATTTCAAATGTTATCCCCTTTCCCAGTGCCTCCCATCCTCCTATCCCCCCTCTCCCTGCTTCTATGAGGGTGTTCCCCCACCCACTCACCCACTCCGGTCTCCTCACCCTGGCATTCCCCCACTCTGGGGCATCAAGCCTTCACAGGACCAAGGGCCTCTCCTCCCATTGATGCCCAACAAGGCCATCCTCTGCTACATATACTGCTGGAGCCATGAGTCCCTCCATGTATACTCTTTGGTTGGCAGTTTAGTCCCTGGGAGCTCTGGAGAGTCTGGTTGGTTGATATTGTTATTCTTCCTATAGGGTTGCAAGCCCTTTCAGCTCTTTCAGTTCTTTCTCTACCTCCTCCATTGGGGACCCTGTGTACAGTCCATGGTTGGTTACAAGCATCCACTCCCCTATTTGTCAAGGTCTTACCTGTTGGAGCATCTTCTGGGTATATGCCCAGGAGTGGTATACCTGGGTCCTCAGGTGATACTTTGTCCAATTTTCAGAGGAACTGCCAGACGGATGTCCAGGGTGGCTGTACCAGCTTGCAATCCCACCAGTGATGAAGGGGTCTCTTGGAGCTTCTCAAGAGACAGCTATATCAGGCTCCTGTCAGCAAGCACTTCTTGGTATCCACACTAGAGTCTGGGTTTGGTGACTGTATATGGGATGGATCCCTGGGTGGGGCAGTCTCTGGATGGTCTTTCCTTCAGTCTCTGCTCCACACTTTGTCTCCATATTTCCTCCCATGAGTATTTTGTTCACCCTTCTAAGAAGGACCTAAGTATCCACATTTTGGTCTTCCTCCTTCTTGAGCTTCATGTGGTCTGTGAATTGTATCTTGGGCATTCCAAGTTTCTGGGCTAATATCAACTTCTCAGTGAGTGCATGCCATGTGTATTCTTTTGTGATTGGGTTGCCTTATTCAGGATATTTTCTAGTTCCATCCATTTGTCTAAGAATTTTGTGAAGTCATTGTGTTTTATAGCTAAGTAGTACTCCATTGTGTAAATGTACCACATGTTTTTTTTTTTAATCCATACCTCTGTTGAAGGACATCTGAGAGATTCCACATCACACCAGTCAGAAGGGCTAAGATCAAAAACTCAGGTGGCAGTAGATGCTGGGGAGGATGTGGAGAAAGTGGAACACCCCTCCATTGCAGGTGGGATTGCAAGCTGGTACAACCACTCTGGAAATGAGTTTGGCGGTTCCTCCAGAAATTGGACATAGTACTCTACCTGAGGACCCAGGTATACCACTCCTGGGCATATACCCAGAAGATGCTCCAACATGTAATAAGGACACATGCTCCACTATGTTCATAGCAGCCTTATTTATAATAGCCAGAAGCTGGAAGCAACCCAGATGTCCTTCAACAGAGGAATGGATACAGCTTCCTTGTTGATAATAGAGCCTAACATTCTGTCTTGCTAAAACCTAAAGATAAAGTCTCTTCAACAGTCTATAAATGAACTCCTGATGACAGCAGAAACCAAACAAGAATGTCTAAAAGAGACCCAGGCCCTCTTGAAGGCCCTGGAAAATTTGGACTATCGAACCTCTGCTAGGAAGGCCCTACTCTGCTAACCATAGGTGACCTCCCTAGATTTGAGGGGTACATATTAAGAGATCTGAGGCCAGAAAAAAAAAAGTTCTACACCAGCTTTGGGGTTGCTAGACATGACTAAGCCCTTTCATCTCTTCATGGACTAGAGATCTGGGCCCTGATGCCAGTCAGTGCCCTACCTGTCAAAGAATTAGACCCAGTTGCCAGAAACTGGCTCCCCTGTTTATATATCATCACAGCAGTGGCCCCCTGGTTAAGGATGCTGACAAACTGTCACTGGACCAAAGCCTGACCATCACCAATGCCAGAATGACTCATTACCACCCTCTCCTCTTACATTGTCCCCAGGGTAACCTTTAAGACCTCAACTGCCCACACCCCAACTACCCTGTTATCTGACCCAGACTTGAATGGGCCACTGCATGACCGTTTGGACATTTTAGCCTACATCTGTGGGACCAGCCCAGATCTTCAGGCTACCATACCCTTGATGGATGCGGAGGTAACATGGTGCACCAATGGCAACAACTTCATTCAGGACAGACAGGTTGCGCTGTGGCAGTGGTGGTCTCAAACACAGAGATCATATGGGCAGAGCCACCCCTGGCAGGAATGTCAGCCCAGAAAACTGAACTAATAGCTAAAAAAAAAAATTTAACAAACAAACAAGAGACACAAAAAACCTGTGTGCCTTTGTTACCATTCATGTCCATGGGGATATTTACAGGAAGAGGGGCCTTCTGGTGGCAGAAAGAAAGACTATCAAAACTAAAAAGGAAATCTTCCTATTAAGATGTGGAGAGCCTTTTGGAGTGGCATTTGGCAGGAATCTGACATTGGCCAAGGACAAGGAAATGGGCTTCAGGCAGGAGTCTGAAGTCGGCCATGATAAGGAAGTAAGTTTACGCAAGAATCTAACTTTAGGCTATGATAGGGAAGTAGGTTAAGGTAGGAATTTTAATCTTAGGGTGGAACAAAAGAGGTAGGCTTCAGGCAAGATTTGGGGCTTGGACAAAGAAGTGGGCTTAAGTATTTTGGTCATTAAGCCCTTTTAAACAACAATTTACGACGAGAGTAATCACAACTTTGCTTACTGCCTTGCTAGTTCCTTCTTGCACTGCTTGGCCTTAATGCCTGCATGTAATTAAAATGGTATAAAAAGCAGATTGGAAAAATAGAATTCGCCTTCAGTCTTATGCTACAATGTTGTCTAATTGCTTTTTTCTTTTTAATCCTCACTCCTGTGCTGGAGAACCTGTTGACTGACTGAGCTGGCTTGGTCACTAAGGGCTCTATGGGGGCCTGAAAATCTGGGCATCAATCACTACTTGAAACACCAGAAAAGAAAGGACCCAGTTTCAGACAACAATAGAACAATGAAGCAGCCCAACACACTGCCCTAGAAATCAGACCTCACCGGGCGGTGGTGGCACACGCCTTTAATCCCAGCACTTGGGAGGCAGAGGCAGGCGGATTTCTGA
>NW_022196905.1:208284188-208287404 GCF_008632895.1 Mastomys coucha
AAAAAAAAAAAAAAAAAAAAAAAAAAAAAAAAAAAAAAAAAAAAAGAAATCAGACCTCTCCTGTCCCTCACTTTCCTGGATCTGGGGGATCCCGGACTACCCTAAGTATTCAGAAGATGACATAATCTGGGCTAGGAATTTGCCCATGTCCCAACATTATGACAGATGGCAGAGAACAGCAGACTACAAATCCATTGTGCCAGAAGGATTGGAACTACACATTCTTCAGAAAAGCCACTGCTCTTCCCACATAGCCATCCAGAGAATACAGAATTTGCTAATATCACAGTTAAAGATGCCAACTTGAAGATAGCTGAGAATGTCAAGAACTGTAAAGGTCAGCTAACTAATGCGGTGACTGATGAGAAGAATGCTGGTAATAGGTTCAGAGGCACAAAGCCCAGAGTCTACTCAGAGGCAGACTTCTTAGAAGTTAAACCAGAAAAATTTAGATATAAGTATTTACTGGTATTTATAGATACCTTTTCAGGCTATAGTCAATGTTGCATTTGTTTATGTATTTACATTGTTAGCTTTCAAAATCACTTATTGTGACAGGCCATCTATTATATGCTGGCTATCTTACAAGCTCAGTGAATGATAGGGCCTGCAGTTACTGCATTTCCAGTAATTTTCACTGTGATAAGGAAATGATGCAAGTATTTTTGGCAATCAAACAAATTCATCCTTAAAGATGATGCACAGTGAGGGAAAGCTCTTCATCATTGTCTCCCTGTGAAGCACACTTCTGAGACTTCACTTCCAAAGTGTCACCTCACACATCCCATGGCCTTTGACCATCATAAAGCATTAAAAACAGAGTAACAGTTTAGTTTACAAAACCTTACTTATTCATGTGTATAGTTTATGTTGATTGTATTTCTTGGTAGATTTTTTTTGTCAACTTGATTTGTACTAGAGTCATCTGGGGAAAGACAAGTTAAATTGACAAAATGCATCCCTAAGATTGTGTTTTAAGCAAATCTTCTGGGGGGATTTTCTTGATTAATGACAGGTGGGAGAGAACTCTGACCATCCTTTTCTATGATAACTAAGGCTGGAGGATCTAGGAGATAGGAGGAAAATAGACTATGTGAATGGAGACACAGTTTACTGGGTACCAGCACACACAGTTCTGTCACAGGACCTGGGTTCAGATCCAGCCACTTACTTCATTCGGCTTACAACCAGGGAGACTATGTACCATGGGTTTGTGTTCTCCACATGACCTTCCATTTAGGTGCACATGTACACACACACACACACACACACACACACACACACACACACACACTGAAAGTTAAAAGTTACATTTTTTTTTTTTTAAAAAAAAGAAAGATAGCTAAGGAAATAAGGAAATAAGAGGCGTTCATCCATTGTGTCTGCTTCAGTTTCTTCTTCCATATTCCACCCTGCTTTAGGTGGCTGCCTTGGCGTCCTCTAGGATGGACTGTAATAAGGAAGTGAGTCAAAGGAGCTCTTCCACCACCAGGTTGCTTTTGATCCTGGTCTTTATCGCAGGAATAGAAAGCAAACTAAGATAGAGGCTGGTACGGAGATCACGAGGGTGTTGCTGTGACAAGTCTGGCATGGCTGCACGGCTGCTTGCCTGAAGACTGTGACAGCTTTGGGACTTCTGGCTGTGAGAGACATTTTCTGTTCAGATCTTAATCAGCTGCTGTGGAGAATTTGACAAACATGCAGAGAGCAATGTGTATGATGGAGATCTGGCTTAGGAACCCTTAAAAGCCTATCAAGGTCATGTGTATAATGGATATGAATTAAGAATCTTAACCAGGCGATGGTGGCACACGCCTTTAATCTCAGCACTTGGGAGGCAGAGGCAGGCGGATTTCTGAGTTCGAGGCCAGCCTGGTCTACAAGGTGAGTTCCAGGACAGCCAGGGCTACACAGAGAAACCCTGTCTCGAAAAAAAAAGAGTAGCAAGAATCTGTCGTTTCCGGTCACCTGCGCAGGCAAATCATTTCTGATCAACAAGAGGACAGCACCACGGATGTGAAACCTTGGCTTCATTGGATCAACTGATCATGGTAGGCTGTAGCTGCGAAATCAGATTTGACTTAAAACAAAGCAGCACCAATGCTGCGAAACATTCTTGAATGTATATCTTCAGGTCAGCAAGTGGAAGCCATGGTTCATACCAGGCAAAGGCTGCATTGGATGCTGACAGTAGAATCAGAAGAGACGCAATAGTCGTCCTGGGGTTGTTTAACCAAATGGAAACTGTAGGATTAAAGATGTCATGGAAAGCGCCTTGGACTTGTGTAGCAGAGCTGGAGTAACTGAAGAGAGGTGCTTGTTCGCGGTGCAGCCTCAGCTGCAGTGGAAACCAAAGATGAAAGGAGTTACACGGAGAAGGCGAGACTTGGCATCACATGGCCGGATCGTACTACCTGAAGATGATAGGGAAGGTGGGGTTGTAACCAGTTGCAAGGAGATCTCAGTATGTGATGATCTCAGAATATTCAGGAGACCACCTAGAACAGCGGGAGATGGGGGATATTTGTGAATGAGCCTTTGAGATCGTGTGTGTGTGTGTGTGTGTGTGTGTGTGTGTGTGTGTGTGTGTGTGCGCGCGCGCGCGCGCGCACGCGCGCGCGGGACAAAGCCAGACAATGAGAGCTGCATGACTCACTTTGACACAGAAGATTGGCAGTGCCACCTGCTGGACACTGAGTTCTTTACAGCATTGTGGTTCTGGCTTAGGTTGCAGCTACACAATGGTTCCTCCTTTTTGGTAGAGAAAATATATAACTTAGTTTTGAATTTTCAGGAGCCCACATTTAGCAGAGTGGATACATTAAAGACACATGTAATATTTAAAATGTTGAAGTTTTTGAGAGAATGAAGGACTTTTAGGGTTGGAATGTTTTACAATAGGATAATAGCATGAAACTTGGGAGAAAAGGTAAAAAAGGAATGGTTAAAACTTAATAACGAGGTCAGTCCCCGCAGCCGCCGCCGCTAGCCGCCCTCAGCCAGCAGCTCGGCGCCACCTTCTGGTCAGCGTCTGTGGCGGGCTCGACGAGGCTGACAGGGCGGGGGCAGGCAGACGGCCAGGCGCTCCGAGGGGTCGGCAGGCGCTCCGCGGGGTTTGGTGGAGGCATCTCCATGGGTCCGGCCAGCGGCACCACTGTGCTGTGAGTGTTTCCACCGCTACAAAGAGACAGCATTCAGAGTTCTTGGATACGTTGG
>NW_022196905.1:208513296-208524175 GCF_008632895.1 Mastomys coucha
TTTAGTGTGGTTCCAACACAGAATTTAAGAAAGGAGATCAGGTCGGTGGTGGTGGTGGTGGTGGCGGCAGCGGCGCATGTCTTTAATTCCAGCACCTGGGAGGCAAAAGCAGGCGGATTTCTGAGTTCGAGGCCAGCCTGGTCTACAGCGTGAGTTCCAGGACAGCCAAGGCTACACAGAGAAACCTTGTCTCGAAAAAAAACAAAAAAGAAAGGAGATCAGAAAGGGAATTGCATGGATAAGGCGGGACTGGGGGCATGCTGGAGTCAGAGAGGATGAGCCACGTCATGCATTTTATACACATATGCAATTGTTAAAGGGGAAGTTTGTTTAAGTTATAATAATCTTAAGGGAAAAAAGTATCATGGCTCATACTTGCTACTCCAGAACTTTGCAGACAGCAAAAGAATCGGGAATTTGAGACTATCCTTACCTACACAAGGACCTACCTCAACATAATATAGGAATTAACTAAACCAAATCAAAAACTTACATACTACAACAAAGTAGAAATTAAGACAGGTATGCAAAACCAACAAAACTTCAAAATTCAAACTGTGCATGCAGCTTAATGGCACAGCACACAAGAACCAGAATTCAATTCCCAACATGCACCTCCCCAAGAAAAGTTTTAAAACAATGTAATCTATCAAAAACAGTGAGTAACAAAAATCATATGAATGGGCTGGAGAGATGGCTCCAATGTTAAAGCACTGCCTGCTCTTCCAGAGGACCCAGGTTCAATTCCCAGCACCCTGGTGGCTCACAGCCATCTGCAACACCAGTTCCAGGGGATCTAATAGCCTCCTCCATCCTCCCCAGGCACCAGAATGAAGTTACAGATCGGTGTAAGCCACCATGTGGTCACTGGAAATCAATCTACAAGAGCAGCAGTGCTCTTAACCACTAAGCCAGCTCTCCAGCCTCACACTCTAAGTCACCAATGAAAGCAATGAACCTAATAAAGGGAGTGCTACTGCAGGATCCTGGATGGGAAGTGTTGAAGGGCACAGTTTGCTGTGTCCTGTCCCAAGTTACTCCATGTTGTGAAAAAACAGTGGCTTTCCAGGCAATGCCATGCTCTGAGTGACGACATTTGACTCCATTCTGAGGGAAGAGAACAACTACAGCCCCTCGGTACATGCACAAACAATACTATCTGTTCACCCAGACAGCACAGGCTTGTTCCTGAGGGCAGAAAGGGAGCTACTCTATAAGTTTATCAGGGTGAGTTGAGACGAGAGGGGCATGTGAGTGTATTACAACACTAACAGGAGAACCAGGGAAGGGCATAACTCCCTCTCCTGGCCTCTTAAATTGACAGACACCCACTAGAACTCAGATGTCTGGCCCCCAGCCATTCTATCACCTGATAACTGGCACAGGAATCAAGAAAGGACAAGCAGGAACTTCTGTCCCTGAGGTTTCAATTAGCCAGGTCCCTTGACTCGGCCTACTCAACTGCCTGCCCTTCACCTATTCCCTACCTAGACCTGGACCTGAGGCCACAGCTGCCTCTTCTCAGAGCGTGGTTCTGCCTTCTATCTAGAACTAAGCAGCATGGCTGACAAACCTGAGTCCCCCCTGTGACTTCATCAAAGGCTCTCTCCCTGTGGCATAACTGTTTTGAGTTCCTCCTCATATCAGTACAAGCTCTACCTACATTTCTCTCAGCCTACTTCTAAGCCTTTTCTTTTACCTGTATTCATTTTATAAACTAAATACATGCACAGACATACTGTGTGCTTTGACATGAGAATTAATAATAACAGTTAAGACTAGAATAAGGGCTAGAGAGATGGCTCAGTGGTTAAGAGCACTGACTGTTCTTCCAGAGGTCCTGAGTTCAATTCCCAGCAGCCACATGGTGGCTCACAACCATCTGTAATGGGATCTGATGCTCTCTTCTGGGGTGTCTGAAGGGAGCAACAGTGTACTCACATACATAAAATAAATAAATAAATAAAATCTTAAAAAAAAAAGACTAGAATAAAACCCACATTAGCCTTGTTCTAATTACAAATATAAGTGAAGTCACCTGGCATATTGCTGCCATCAAAACCTTAATTTATTGTTATTCAAAAACATTTGATACTTTGGGGAGATACAAATGTGTCTATCCATATTTCTAGCATATTATGCACATGATAGGAAATCTCAATAATATCAGTTCTCAGTTTAAACTAGTAGCTCAACATACTTCCAATAAAAATCCTAAAATAAGGTAACAGGAAAGAAAGGTTGTGTGGAAATGAAGAAAAGAACCAGAATAGTGAACACAATACAGAAGAATCAACTACACTTCCTGACTAACAGTTGTGAGCGAACCTCAGTACGCAAAAGAATGCACTATTTGAGGGAAGGAAAAATTAACAAACCCACAAATGCAGAACTAAAAACAAAAATATAATCAAAGGATCTCTGACAGAAGAACAAAATAAATTCAATGGGACAAGTCATCTTTCCCAGAGCTGTTTCTAAACATCTTTGCAAAGAAACTCACTGAACTTTAAAAAGGTCGCAAAATTAACCTAAGGAGGATCCCATACTTACATGTGGAATGCAAAGTTCAGAACTTCTGGAAGGCAGCACAAAGAACCTAGGCAGCCTTAGTCTAACGAGCAACCTTCAGCGCAACACCAAAAGCAGGGTGTGCGCGCCAGCCCGGATCGTGACGTCATCCGCGCGCTGGCTCCCACCCCCCCCCCCCCCCCCCCCCCCCCCGCGGGGCGAGGCCTCCCGCTCAGCGCTGACGCGAGAGGATCAAGGAGGAAGTACCTACGGGCCGCAGGCGGAGGCCCAGGTCGCAGCCCCATCTGTCCCTGCGCCCACTGTCCCAACCCCGGGGAGGACCTATCATCCCGGCTCCCGCAGCTCAGCCGGCCGCTCCTCCCGTCAAGGGATAGCGGCCCTCGCTCACCATGACGCGGCTCCGAGCTCACCCGCGCTCCCCGCCCACAGCTCCAAGCAGTGGCTTCCGCAACGGCCTTCCTCAGCCTTGGTTAAGAACCTTTAGCTAGCATGGCGGCCGAAAAGAACCCGCCCCCCCCGTCTGCTAGGAGCTTCTGATTGGACAAGCTGCCTGGAGATCCTGATTGGCTAGAACTGCTCTGCGTGAGCTGAGTGACAGGAGTGGCTCCTCTTGAAATTCCTTAGGCTGTGAGCCTAGAGCCCATTGTTTAGTGTTGTGGCCAGCAGGTGTCAACATAGGCTCATGGCTCTTGCCCTAGTGAATGATTCCAGGACCCTGGCTAGTGAAAATAGTTGACAGTGTCAAACCAGTTTTGTGACTCTGACAAACCTAGGGACAAGTCCACTGAAAGAACCAAACTAATGTTCCGTGACGACAGTTCAGGAGGGCACTGTGCCATAGCTTCTCCAGAATATTTTTGCTAAGAGTCTTGCTGTATATCATACAAAAGCCTCAAACTCATAATCCTCCTGACTCAGCCTACTAAGTACTGAGATCATAAGCCCTGAGCCAATATGCCTAAAGCCATAATTTTTTTTTCTTAAACAGTCATTAGAGAACTTCTAACTTTCTAGACTTTCCTCAGGTACTCTTCTTCACATATAAAACTAGAGGGGAAAAAAATTGAGAGTATGTAACTAAAGGGCTAGCAAAGGTGACAACGAGATGACATGTCGTTTAAGAGTACTGCCTGCTCTTCCAAAGGACCCAGGTTCCATTCACAGTGCCCACAAAGAGGCTCACAACCTTCTGTAACTCCATCTCCAACACCTTCTGGCCTCCATGGGCACCGAGCATACATAGCAGACAAACATTCAGACAAATCACCAATGCGCATAGAATAAAACTAAATGTTCTAAGTATGTAATTGAATGGCTAAGAAAGTGGTTCAATTGCCTAGAATGCAGGCAACCTTGGGTTCAATCCTCAAAACCACATAAACTAACAAAGACGGTAGCTGTCTATAAGCCCCCACCAGTGGTGAAGATCAAAGAGTCATAAGTTCAAGGTCATTCTCTACTACATAGTGGTTTTGAGACCGGTCTCTGCTGTGTGACACTTTAAAAACACACACACACACACCAAACTAAAAGCTGATCATGACTCTAATCCCAGCACTACAGAGGCAGAGGAAGGCAGATCTCTGAGAGATCTAGGCCAGCTTGGCCTACACAATGAGACCCTACCTCAAAATAAAAAGTGTCCATCATTGAATGGTTCAATCTACAAATGTGCTGCACATAGACTCATGTAGGCTCACACATATTGCATGTAAAATAAATATTAACACATCAGCCCTACAGCAGCAATGGCATCTAGTGGGAGTGAGTTAGATGATATCCCAGAATAAGAACTCATATGATGATTATAAGCAAGGGGGGCCCTGAGCAAATGGGCCCAGAGTGAGGAGGGGGAGGCGGGGCAAGAGGGAGAAGGGAAGGGGGAAAAATAAGTATGTTCAAAGACACAAACAACTGAACAAAATACAGAAGGCAGTGGACAATATGAAAGAGAAACTTAACAAAGAGAAAAACCAGTCTGAAATGTGGAAATAAAAAACTGTGGATAGCCTCATGGATAGAATAGATCAAGGAGAGAATTAACTAGCTGAGCTTGAAGACACAGTGGAGGAACTGAACAATCCAACAAAGATATAGACAATAATGAGTAGTTACCAGTGAGAATCACAGATAGGCACAACACTGAAGAGATGACATTTAGGGGTTACAGGCACGTGTCTGACAGACTTTTCTAGATGTCAGAAGCCACATGCATGAAGTCTCATCAATCATGACCTGAACAAGGACACCAGTAAACACACTAATGGGAAGAAAGGCCATGGAGGTCTTAAGCCAGTCTGGTCCACACGGCAAGTCAGAGCCACAGAGTGACATCCTGTCTTATTTTTGGTTTTTTGGTTGGTTGGTTGGTTAGTTGGTTGGTTTGCTTGGTTAGTTGGTTTTGGTTTAGTTTGGTTTTTAATGTATGCAGTGTTCTGCCTGCATATATGTCTGGAGGCCAGAAGAGGACACCAGATCGATCACATTATAGGAGGTTGTGAGCCACCATTATAGGTGGTTGCTGGGAACTGAACTCAGAAGGCTCTCTGGAAGAGTAGCCAGTGCTCTCAATGTATAAGCCATCTCTCCAGCCCCTTGATTTTGGTTTTTGTTTGGAGTTTTTGTTTGTTGGTTGGTTGGTTTTTATTATTGTTATTGGTATTTTTGTTACTTTTGTTCAGTTTTTGGTTTGGAGTTTCTTGATATTGTTTGTTTGTTTGTTGTTGCTGTTTCAAGACAGAGTCTGTGTAGCCCAGGCTTTGAGCCCAAACTCAGAGATCATCCACCTGCCTCTGCCTTTCAAGTGCTGGGATTAACGTTATGCATCACAACCACCCAGACATTTTTATTTTTATTCTATTCATTTTATTTTATTTTTACATACATTTTAAAAATTTAAATAAAAGAGAAGAGGTTAAACTGTCGCCCTGCGTGAGTAGACAATGCTGTTTTGCAGCAAAACTTTTCCTAGGGAGAAGCAACAAACACACCAACAGGGATCCCACAACACACCAAAGTACAGATACCACCGAAGCCCACCCCTGCATGAGTGACAGCTCACTGAAGCTGGGAACCCAGGGTTCACAGCACAGCCTTCAGACAGCTCAGGAGGTCTATAACAGGGAACAACACTGCTGCTGTCTTGCTAAATGGACACGCGGTCACAGTGCCTTCTACATGCTCATGCTTATACACATGCCTTAGTGCTTCACTCAGCCTCAGTCAGAGCCCCGCTTCCCCTGCAGCAGTCAGCAGTCAACACGGAGACTCCTAAGTGTTCAAAGTACTGAGACTAAGTAGCTGCTGGTTGCTCTGCCCTAAAGGAGACCTCTAGATCAACCTCCTACCAGCAAGGCTCAGGAAACGTCTCAGAAGGCAGCCAAAGGGGGAGTGAGAAGTGGAGGATGAAGAGGATGGCTGTGAAAGTCATGGGCAAGACATGGAGAGTGCTATGGTGAACCCACTGCAACTATGGTCACCTGCACATAAACCAAGCCAACTGATCAGTCAGCATTTCAACGAGCAGTATCAACTGGACCATGGGAGAAAATAAAAAGACAGAACATGAACTGGGAGAGGGACACGATGTGGTGCCTGGAGGATGTGGGAAATGGGAGTTGGAAGAAGATACAAACAAGATACATTGAAAGTCTGGATAAGTCAGTAGACCCTGGTAACACTGTAACTCCTTTCTTTTCTTTTCTTTTCTTTTTTTTTTTAATAGTATAGAACAGAGTTTATTCAGGGCATGGTGAGGGGAGTTAAGAGGGTAGTAGAGGCAGAGAAAGGCAGAGAGAAGGAGAGAGTAGAGAAGTAGAGGCCGGCCATGACCACGTGGAGAGAGGGGGGAAGGGAATGGGAGCAAGGGGGTAAGAGCAAGAGTGTAAGACCTGTAACTCCTTTCTTTAAGTGACTCCAGAGCATGAGAAGCCCAAAGGCAGAAGTGGGGAATATTAGCTTCTAAATCAATTAAATGTTTGCTTGTGTCTCTTGTAGATAACCTTTGCCTTTTGTAATCAAGATTTCTAGGTTATCAAAGTATGAAGTCATAGGAAAAGAAAGCAAATTTTTTGATTCAGAGTTATTAATGGTGATTGTAAGCAGACCATTTCTATTTCCACCACTTGAGTCCTGATCACCGAAGAAAAGTACCATACAATGGACACCAATTCACAATACAAACACCCTTTTAGAGGCCCTTGGTACCACTTCAGTCTATCTCTACCTGATAGTTGGTCTGCATTTATAAACATGTATTTTTAAAATATAATGTGGGGGAGGGGGACGTTGGAGGTTTTTGTGGTTGTTGTTTTGCTTTGTCTTGTTTTTTGGGTTTGTTTTGTTTGTTCGTTTGTTTTGGCTTTTTGAGATAGGGTTTCTCTGTGTATCCTTGGCTGTCCTGTAACTTGCTCTGTAAACCAGGCTGGCTTCGAACTCAGAGTTCTGCCTGCCTCAGCCACCCAAGTGCTGGGATTAAAGCCGTGTGGCACCACCACCACCAGGGTTTCATTCTTGGTTTGGTCTTATCTTTCCTCCCCACTTTCTTGTCTCTTCATTTTGGAATAAGAATGTGTACTATGTGACACTGAAACATGTCATTTGTTTTGCTATTACAGGTGCTGGAGAGTTGGCAATTAAGAGTTCTTGTTGCACCAGAGCAGGGGCTATCCCTGAGCCTGTTGCCTGCTTGCCTGCCTGCCTGCTGATCCCATGACCTAAATGGACAGCCTTGTCTGGCCTCACTGGGAGAGGATATGCCTAGTCCAGCAGCAACCTCATATTGGGGTTGAGGGTGCTGGGGGATTGACATCCAGGGCAGGCCTTTACCTTCTCAAAAGAGAAGGGGAAGGAGTAATGGGGAGATGATTTTGTGAGGGGGTACTAGGAGGAGAGGAAAGGCTGATATTAAGTTGTAAAGGGAATGAATTTAATATTTTTTAAAAAAAGAATAACTGTTGTTCTTGAGGACCTGGATTTGATTCACAGCACCTACATGGAGGTTCATGATCATCTGTATCTTCAATTCTAGGGGATCTAATAGGCATGCATGTAGTGTACACACACATGCCCACAGGCAAAACATTCACACACGTAAAGTAAAAAATAAATAAATATTAAAAAGTAAAAAGATTGCTTTGAATCTCAGAAGAGACTTTGGATTTTTGAACAATGTTCAGATTGTTAGACTATAAGGACCTTTGATGTTGGAATAAATGCACTTTGAACTATGAGATGGCCATGATCCTATGGGGGTCAGGCTCATAAGTTCAGACACTTGGTCCTCAGATGAGAGAAGTTCATGAAGTGAATCCTAGCTGGAAGAGTCCTGTTACTAAGTGTAGCATGTAATTATTAAAAAAAAAAAAATCCACGCTAATGCAGGCTATGCTCCATCATCGCTATCTCCCCTCCCCCAGTGGGAGCAGCCAGCCTTGGTCTTCCCAATATCTCTTGCTGATGAACCACTCACATTCCCAGTCATTCGTCCCCTGAAGCTAGTCTGCCAAGACTGGCTCTAAACCCCCAAGAAAGAAAACTTCAGAGGTTTGTAATTTATCAATCAGATTTATAACAGTAAATTCTCAACCCACAAAATGCCCACTCAAAGAACTCAAAACTCAATTGATATTGATACAAGCTGCCCACCAGGCCACGTGGAGCCGGTTCGTTTTCCTCTCCTATAGGTTCCATCTTGTCTCCTCATCTCTGTCTCCTTCTCTGTCTGTCTCTCTGTACTCATCTCTAAAATTCTCAACCTGCCTTCTTTTTCCAGTGCCCAATCCCAGGCTCTAGCATCATCTTTGACCTGCCCTCACCTGCTTACAGATGGCAACCTACAACTAAGAGCAAGGCTTGAGGTGTCTAAGCCAAGTCCTAATTCTTAACCCCTTTTCCCCTCCCCACTGTGGCAGATGGTGACCAGCTACCTCAGGCTTCTGCCACTTTTCATCCCACGTGATAATGGACTTCATCCCTTAAGCTCTAGAGAAAAGTACACTCTTGCTTCAGAGTTGTTTCTCTGGTTTGCTTGATTTTTGTTTGTTTGTTCGGTTTTGCTTTTAATGACATTCATGAAAAAGGAACCTAATACACACTTCATGGCACATTTGGAAAGAACCATCCATCTTTTCTCACCAATTTTTAGTTATGCTTCTTCTGATTTTCCCAACCATCTAGCCAAAGCATCAGATATGTCCTGTCGAGGAAGCTCCTGTAACAGCCCATATGTAACACGAACCCCAGTCACTTTGGTTTATTTATTCAATGAGCACATTGAGGGAATGACAGAAATCAGTAGGCAACCCATATCTTACTATCATGCAACACCAGTTACCAGTGGCTTTCGACCTGTGGGTTGTGACCCCCCAGAGACTATCAGAAAACACAGATATTTACATTATGGTTCACCACAGTAGCAAAATTACAGTTATGAAGTAATGGTAAAATAATTTTATGGTTGGGGTCTCCACAAGTGTATTAGCTGTATCAAAGGGTCACAGCAATAGGAAGGTTGAGAACGACTGAGTTTCAAATATGTCTGGGTCCCTGTGGTAGTTTAAATAGTTTTATGTATATAATAATAACACACACACACACACACACATACACAGTCATTCCATGTGAATTCCACAAATTTCTTTTCTTTTCTTTGTTTTTCAAGACACGGTTTCTCTGTGTAGCCCTGGCTGTCCTGGAACTTATTCTGTAGACCAGGCTAGCCTCAAATTCAGTGATCTGCCTGCCTCTTGCCTCCCAAGTTCTGGGATTAAAGGCACGTACCACCACGGCTAGGCAAGCTCTCCAGATTTCTACTCTCTGTGAAAATTTCTACTCTCTGTGAACCCTTTACCATAGTTCTTCTAGTTTTTCCCAAAGAGGGACTGTAATGCCACAAACAACCTCACACAATGATTTGCTTAACTCTGTTTAAAGAATCTAGGGATTCTGTCATAGAACCCCAAATCTCCTACGTTCCTGCTATAGATCGGTTCTGTAAGGCCAAGAATATCACACACTAGTTTCTCACAATAAAGTCCTCTGTACCAATTTTCTGTTATGATTACTCTTTCCATTGCTGTGACCAAATATCTGACAAAAGCAACTTACAAAGGGAAGGGTTTAATGGGGCTCTAGTCTGCTGCGGTGAGGAAAGCTGATGTGAGGGGCTGTGCCTGTGCCTGCAGGAGGAAAAGGCAGCTACTCACATCTCCCTTTCCATTAGGGAGCAGAAAGCATAGATAAACACTAGAGTTCAGCAATTTCTTCTTTCAAATAAGTCTGACTCACTGTGGTGGTTTGAACAGGTTTGGGCCCCATAGACTCATGAATTTGAACTCTTGCCCCATAGGGAGTGGCACTATCAGGAGGTGTGGTCTTGCTAGAGGAAGTGTGTCACTGTAGAGGCAGGCTTTGAAGTCATATAAGCTTAAGCTATTCCCAGTGTGGTACCCAGTCTCTCCTTCCTGCCTGTAGATCAAGATGTAGAACTCTCTGCCTGCCTGTGACCATTTTTTCCCACCATGACAATAATAGGCTGAACCTCCAAAGACTGTAATCCAGCCCCAATTAAATGTTGTCATTTATATAAAAGTTGCCCCCGTGGTCATGGTGTTTCTTCACAGCAATGGAAACCCTAACCAAGACAGAAGTTGGTGCCAGGGACTGCTGTATTGCTGTGATAGGCCTGACCGTGCTTTTGTTAGGAGGTATGAGAATTTGATGACTTTGGATTAAGAAACGAGTGGAATGCTTTAAGAGCTGCCTAGTCGGCCATACAGGTAGAAGCATAGAAGACGGTGGAGTTTCTACGGAGGGTGATTGAACTGTGAGGACCTGGCTTGAGGTTTCAAAAGAGAAGAGCTTTAGCATGGTGCCTGTGTTCTTGTGATAGTTTGGCTGCTTTTCGCCCTTGTCTGAAGAGTCTGCCTGAGGCTCGGGTGAAGAGTCTTAGATTAATTGCATTGGCAAAGGAAGTCTCAAAAAAGCGTAGTATAGACTCTGTCCTGTGGACCACTCTTATGAAGAGTGCTTTGATGAAGCTGTGCAAGCTAAGCAAGAAAAAGGGGTCACAGATTAAAAGGAAAACAGGAAGTGGAGTGAAGCTAAATCTTGTATTCAAGGAGATAAACAGATTAAAGATTTTAAATGAAATTAAGGAAGTGGTAACCTCGGGGTAAGATCCCACCCAGCACCTGTCTGTCTGGGCTGGGGTCCAGAGTAGACCTTGGGCGGAAGCTCTGCAGCCAGTCCCACAACACCCAGAGGAAGCTCCACTCCCGGGTGCTCTGACACACCCAGGATCAGAGGTGAGCAGGAACCAACATCTGTCCCAATACTGGGAGTAACT
>NW_022196905.1:208526499-208558583 GCF_008632895.1 Mastomys coucha
AAAGATCCCACCCAGCTAAGCTACCAATCTTGTGAAAAGGAATTTTAAAATGGCGTAGGTTTAGGCATGGTGGTGCATGCCTTTAACCCCAGAGTTCCAAGGAGACAGAGGAATACAGATCTATGAGTTCAAGTTGAGCCTGGTCTACAGAGAAAGTTCCAGGACAACCAAGCCTAAGCAGTGAAGAGAACCATTGAAAATAGAAAGCTGGTGAAGATGTAATAGAATAAGGGGACCGTGTTCCGTCCCCTGCAAGCAGCAGAACTTGGCAGCTCTGGCCACATAATTCTGGCTTTAGAGTCAAGAATGAAAGAAAGGGGTTATAGAATCTCCCTCCATGACTAAAGAAAGCCACTGAGGCCAAGCATGTGGCAGGAGTGTCCGTGCATGGAGGCTCAGAGAGGCCGTTGTATGAAGCTGTGAAGGTGAAGCCTGGATTATGGTGGAGACCCCAAGATGTTGAAGATGCCAGAGTCGTGGGATACCTGCAAGGAAAGCTACAACAGGGAAAAGAACCACCCCAAGAAAAAGAAATGTGTTGCAGTCAACAAAGCTGAAAGGAGTCAGAGATCTGTAGAGCATTTTGATATCAGACACGGAGATACAGTGTCTGGAGTTTGCGCAGCTGGGTTTTTGGTCTTGCTTTGGTCCATTACTTCCTCACTATGATCCTTTCTCTATGTGTTGGAATGCTAATGCATATCCTGTGCCATTGTATGTTGAAAATATGTTGTCTGGTTTTGATTTTGATATTATAGGGGATTAATATCAGAGTGTATGAACATTTTATACATTGTTAATACTGCTTAAACACTGTTGAGACTGAAGTAGATACAGGGGCGTTTGAAGTTGGACTAAATGTATGTTGCATTATATTATGGCTATAAGCCTAAGGGGGCCAGGGAAAGGAATGTGGTGATGTGAGTAAATATGACCCCATAGACTCATGTGCTTGAATGTTTGGCCCATAGTGCTTGGCACTACTAGGAAACATGGCCTTGTTGGAGTACGTGTGGCATTGTTGGAGGAAGTGTGTCACTGGAGTCAGGTTTTGAGGTCATATATGTTCAATATATGCCCAGTGTAGTACACAGTCTTCTTCTGCTGCCTTTGGATCAAGAATGTAGAACTCTCAGTTCCTTCTCCAGCACCATGTCTGCCTGGATGCTGCCATGTTCCCTCCGTAATGATAATGGACTAAACCTCTGAAACGGTAAGCCAGGCCCAATTAAATATTGTCCTTTATAAGAGTTGCCATGGCCATGATGCCTCTCCACAGCAATAAAACCCTAAGACAGACCACTCTCTGTGTACATTGCTACCGCCCTGCATGGTTAATCTTGCTGCCTCTGTTAGTCCTCTCCAGAAAAGCCATTCCAGGCCATTCCTTCACCAAAACTGTCCTGCCCTGATAACCTCTTACCTTCTAATTAATCCTTAAGCTGCTTTATTGACCTAGGAGTGGAACTTGGTGTCCCTAGCCTTCTCTCACCAATGTAATCTTATTGAATACATCCTTTTTTTTTTTTTCTTTAAACTGTTGCCTGCCTGTATAACTCACCTATAGGGGATAGTGTCCAGCTTGGCTTATTGGGGCTGCCAGGGCTCACTCTCTGACCCCAATAACTCTGATGAGTCATCATGGCCTACCCTCCCAGTGCTTCCATACATTATTAAATTCAATACAGCTAAGAGCTTCTCAGATATGTGCATACTTCCAAATGATCTTGGGACAGGAGCGTTTGGTGATAGCCACATTCTCATTTCACTGTTTCAGGGACTTAATCTTTCTCCCTTTCTTCATGAAGTCCATATTTTTTAACATGCCTTAATAATTTTATTTCCCTTTTGACATGTGGACTATCTGATTTTGTGGTCAACCTGACACAAGCTAGAGTCTTCAAAGAGGAGGGAGCCTCAGTTGAGGAAATGCCTCCATGAGATCCAGCTGTAAGACATTTTCTAAATTAGCAATCATTGGGGGAGGGCTCAGCCCACTGAGGGTGGTGCCATCCTGGGCTGGTGGTCCTGGTTCTATTAAAAAAAAAAAAAAAAAAAACAGGCTGAGCAAGCCATGGGAAACAAGCCAGTAAGCAGCACTCCTCAATGGCCTCTGCGTCAGCTCCTGACTCCAGGTTCTTACCCAGTTTGAGTTCCTGTCCTGACTTCCTTTGGTGATGAACAGCAATGCGGAAATGTAAGTCAAATAAACCCTTTCCTATCAAACTTGCTTTTTGATCATGATGTTCACCATAGCAATAAAAACCCTAACTAAGACAGCATGAGTTAATTCAATTTTTTTGATATCTGTTATGTTTTATTTATTTAGTAATTTTGTTTTCTCAAGACAGGATCTCAGCTAGCCCCTACTGGTCTCAAACACACTACGTAGCAATAGCTGACCTTGAAATATGGTCCTTTTCCTTCTGCTTCCTGTGTTCTGGGATTATGTGACACCCATCTTGACATGTGTTTTTGGTTTTACATTGAAATGTGCAGTTTGAGAGGAGAGAGATGAGCAATCAATTATATATATGATATATATGATGTATCAGTTAGATATATATATATAGAGAGAGAGATGTGTGGAGGTTTGAATGAGAACCCCCACAGGCTCATATTGAGTACTGCTCCCCAGTTGGTGGCACTGTTCTGGAAGGATTGGGAGGTGTGGACTTCCAATACACTCTTTGCTTCTTACCTATCTTTCAAGATGTGAGCGCTAGCTGCTGCCTACCGCTGCTACTCTGCCATCTGCTGCTCTAACCCTCTGAAATCATAACCCCAAATAAACACTTTTCTTCTATAAGTTGCCTTGGTCCCACTGTCTTCCCAGCAACAGAAAAGTAACTGAAATAGATGTTGATTCCTGAAAGCAGCTTAAGTCAGCTGTGCCCTCAGGATTCAGCTCTATTAGAAAGGCCTGAAGACCATGGCCTGGCCTTAATGTGGAAGAGCGTGGGAAAGGAACAATACAGTACATGTGAAGACCATGGCCTGGCCTTAATGTGGAAGAGCGTGGGAAAGGAACAATACAGTACATGTGAAGACCATGGCCTGGCCTTAATGTGGAAGAGCGTGGGAAAGGAACAATACAGTACATGTGAAGACCATGGCCTGGCCTTAATGTGGAAGAGTGTGGGAAAGGAACAATACAGTACATGTGAAGACCATGGCCTGGCCTTAATGTGGAAGAGCGTGGGAAAGGAACAATACAATACATGTAAAGATCATGGCCTGGCCTTAATGTGGAAGAGCGTGGGAAAGGAACAATACAATACATGTGAAGACTATGGCCTGGCCTTAATGTGGAAGAGCGTGGGAAAGGAACAATACAATACATGTGAAGATCATGGCCTGGCCTTAATGTGGAAGAGCGTGGGAAAGGAACAATACAATACATGTGAAGACCATGGCCTGGCCTTAATGTGGAAGAGCGTGGGAAAGGAACAGTACAATACATGTGAGAGACAACAGGAATGGAGCCTTACGAAAAGAAGAGCTTTCTCTTTAAATCTGGAAAGGAGACAAGAATACTGGCACACCTTTAATCTAAGCACTGTGAAGTCTGAGGCAGAATGGTACCTGTGAATTCTAAGCTAGCCAGGACTAAAGTAAGACCCTTCATTTGCCTTCTGTTGCTGTGCTAAAACAGCAGGACCAAAAGCAGCTTGGGGAGGAAAGGGTTTGCTTTAGCTTACACCTACAATCCATCATGGAGGGAAGTTAGGGAGGAAATTCAAGGCAGCAACCTGGAGGCAGGAGCAGAAGCATGAAGGGGTGGCTGCTTTCTTTTAGAACATAGGACCACCTGCATAGGGGTACCACCATCTCAGTTACCTGGGCACATCGGTCATTGATCGAGAAGATGCTCTGAGAACCTCTTCACAGATTACACTAGGTTGTGTCAAGTGGACAAAATGTAACCAAGACAGACCCTACTTGGAAAAAAAAAAGAAGGAAAAGAAAAAGGAAAGGGATATTTTAAAGCTAAGATTAAGAGAGATTACCCCCTCAATAACAGGGATAGCAAAGGGGACTTCAACATTCCCCCCCCAAAAAAATATTTGATTTGTGTGTATTAAAGAAATATTGGCTTTTGGGTGTCTGCCATTTCAACACCGTGAAGTGGAAACTTAAGGGTTCTTTGGAGAGTCAGTTGTGTTGGATGGTGTTTTGCTGGGGCAAACACATGAAGGAGTGTTTTTCTGAAGCAGACACAGGTAAAAGGATGTTTTGCTAAAGCAAGCACGTGAAAGGAAACATGATGAAGGAATTTTTTTTTTTTTTTTTTTTTGCTAACAACACACATGTATGTATTGGTTCACCTGACATTGTGTAGTTGAGCTGCATTGGTCAGGATTCCACAGAGAGAAATGAACCAAAAAACCCCTGGTGGTGTGCTGCAGCTTCTTGCTGCTTCTGCAGACAGACTTGAGTTGATTGGCAGAGTGATGTTAGCTGAGACAGACACACATGCTGAGGCAAGACACATAGAGGATGTGTGATGTTTGGAGGGTATAAACAGGACTCAACAAACAGTGGCAGAGGCTGAGCTAGGCTTGCTTATAGAGCTAGCCGTCCATCACGTGTTGGTCTTTCGTCTTCGTTGATCTTCACTTCACTGAGAGAATTACAGGCAAGAATTAAGTCCTCCTGGCATTTCTGCTGGTTAGTCTCTTCTGCTGCCAAGGCTGAGGCCTGGCTGTCTCTGGTAGGTAGTGCCACCACTGCTGATTCATGTTTGCTAACCCAACTCTAACAAACTGGACTGCTGGTGTATCTGTGAAGTGTTTACGGGTGGATCGAGCTGCTGCTGTCGATGACCTGTGAACTGATCTGGAGATTTCCAGATAACACAGACAGGAGTTGCTCCAAAGATCCTTTCTAAACAGGTCCATTTCCCCTGCCTCCTTTTTTTTCCCACTACCTCTGGAGGGTGGTGGGCTAGAAGGGAGGTTAAAGCATTTAAGAACCATTATTAAAAATAAGTTTTGAAAAATTAAAATTACACCACCACATGATTTAGTCTGAGCTAGTGAATGTGATGATGTGAGACAGTGGTCCTCACCCTTCCTAAAACCATGACTCTTTAAACAGTTCCTCATGAAGTGGTGACCCTCCAACCATAAAATTATTTTCTTGGCTACTGTATAAACTATCATTTTGCTACTACTGTGAATCATAATGTAAATATCTGTGTTTTCTGATGGTCTGTAGGGGCTGAGACACACAGGTCAAGAACCACTGAATTAGACTATTGAAGTCTTTTTCAGTATAAAGAGCATTTAGAGTTCAGCAGTTATAGATAAGCAGTAGGTGCTGGACACATCTCTTCCCAGGGGTGACTGGTATCTGCCCATATCTGAGAGTTGGAGAGCTACCAGTGGTCTACTATGTAACTTAAACCATGGTAAGGAAAAGAGGAAGCCTCAAATCCCGAGTTATTCCTTAGATAAGGCTTTGTATCCTAAGCCAGTGAAATGAGAAATTTGAGAAGACGGAGAATTGACCTATGAAAGACAGAGAACAGAAAATTTTCCCCCAGGGGGACGTTTTAAAAAAATTCTCTTGTGGCAAAATTGACAGCCGTTTTTTGCCTTCTCTCTAAGGTTCCACGTCTCTCTGAAGAGTTGAATATTTAAAACTCCTTCTTTTTTCTCCTGTCTCTTGGAATTTGTTATTATTTTAACTTTCAGCTGTGAAAATGAGCACAAAGGACCAGATCCTGGGCTGAATTATAAGAGTTGTAAATTCACAGTACAGATAGCGTCTTAATAACTCTGCCCCAGAGAGAGAGCTGCTGGGGAGCCTGTGTGTTCTGGCTTCTAACAATGACCAGAGTTTGTGCAACTTTGGCTGGCCCAGATTTTACAATGTAGACCAGATTGGCCAAGAACTCACAGAGAGCTGCTGCCTTTCTCTGCCACCAGAATGAGTGCTGGGATTAAGGGGACTTGCACCACCAAGCCCCACTTGACAGCCCACTGTTGAAGTGGCTTGCCTGAATAAAAATCCAGGTCCATGGAGTACATCCGACCCAAGGTCCAATACCAATTCTAGGTCTGAGGTAAGAAATCACTTCACTGGCCCATTAGTTGATAAATGCACTGTGGACACCAACGACCCAAAACGAATAGGAACTAAGCTTTGAGATCACCGAAGACTAAAAGTACCGGGCAAGAATCAGGTAGGTCTGGCTTTTATGCAAATCTCTCCCGAGCCGAGCGAGGTCCGGCCCTGGCCAATCAGGGCCTCCACACAAGCCATCCAATCGGGAGCGCCAAGGAGCGGTGGGAGGAGGGCTCCATCGCAATCCCGCTGTGCATTCCTCTGGGAAGCGGAGGCGCAGCCGGTGCGTCCCGCTTCGCTGTGGCCACGGCGGCCCGGAGCTGATGGGAACGCGGGTGAGCTCGAAGCCGCGCCATGGTGAGCGTGGGGCCGACGTCCCCAGAAGGGGAGGAGCGGCCGGCTGAGCCGCGGGAGCCGGGGTGGTGGGTCCTCCCTGCGACTGGGGGAGGGGTGGGTCGGGCGTTTCGGAAAGTTCGGCTTCCTGCGAAGATTAGAATTTAAAAAGCGAAGCCGCGCGCCTCGGGCAGGTAACGGGACCGACTGCGGCTGGCCGGAGGGGGCTACGCTGACCCGTGGAGATGAAGGCAGCACGCTGGGAAGCCCAGAACATCAGCGTGGGCGGGGTCGCTCCGTGCCGGAGCTGGTCTGCCCGGGGCTCCTTCGGCCACGCAGGTTTTTCCCGAGTGCAGGCTGTGACAGCTTACAACACTTCAGAGTAAGCCCGCAGCTGTCGGAGGAGAGGGGCCACTCTGGGCTGCCCCAGGACGAGGGAGGAGAAACGTGAAGCGGGACTCGCGAGTGTAGTGGAGGAGTGGAGGACCCCCGCGGTGCGCTGCAGCCCACTTTCTCGCTCTCTTGCCTGCTGAAATCAACCTTAAGTGTTTTGTGTGTGTGTGTGTGTGTGTGTGTGTGTGTGTGTGTCCCGGTGTGTGTGTGTCCTGGTTTGTGGGTGGGTGGGTGTGTCCCGGTGTGTTGTTTCCTGGTGTGGGGTGTGTGTGCCCCGGTGTGTGTGTGTGTGTCCCGGTGTGTGTGTGTACATCGAGGCAGGTGTGAGGTCACAGGACTTTATGGAATGAGTGCTCTCCTTCCGCGGTTAATGAATCGAACTCATGTTGTCTAACCAACTGGGCCATATCACAGAGCCTAGAATCGTTTATTTTTTATTAAAATAAAGTAAAATAAAATAACAAAACAAAAAAAAAAAACAAAAACAACCTTTCCCTCCCAATCTGGGAGTTAAATGCAACAGCTTTGCATAGCGTGCTGGGTAAGTGCTCTAATACTCCTGAGGCCTATCTGCAGCCTTATCCTACCTTGATGATCATTGCTTTTAAGTTAGTTTTGAAATTGTGAACCATGAAGCTCTGCTTTGCTCTTTCCCAGGGCTGTTCCCGTGTTCTAACTTCTGTGCAGTTCCGTGAATTTCTGCAGCAGTTTTCAGTCTGACAGGGTTGGCCTCTGGAGTTCCTTAGGTGGTGTGATCCTGAGTGTTTAAATGCTCTTGCCATCAAGTGAACATGAAGAAGAGAATGGTTTTCCTTTTACTTAAACTTAGATTCTTGCTGAGCTGTTGGGGTCGCCTTTCATCCCAGCATCCTGGTGATGGAAGCAGGTGGATCTCAGTAAGTTCTAGGTCAGCCTGGTCTATGTAGTGAGTTCAGGCAAGTCAGGATTACATAGTGAGAACCTATCTCAAAAGAAAGAAAGAAGAAACAAAATACTGAGATTCTTGGTTCATCAGAATCCTTCAGTGAGTGGCAGCTTTTGCTACCAAGCCCTAAGACCTGGGGTTAATCCTTATAAGCCACTTGGTAGAAGGAGAGAATCCAGAATCTTAGGATTTCTCTGAACCCTTGTTCCTTCACCTCCTACATGCATCGTGGCAATGCATAGCTACACATGCACACAGAAAGAAATGTTTTTTAAAAAAATCTGATTTTTTTTAAAACAAGCTCTGCAGTTTTAAAACTACAGCTTTCTTATTTACTGTTGGATTTAGATTCATACATTTACTTCTTGGGTGAGAACTTAAGTGGATGCTTTTCCAACTACATTTTCAAGTATTTTATCATGTATGTATAGAGGTGTGATTGAGTTTGTATACTCTGCTCCTTGTGGGCACTCCCTCATCTTGGTTGGTCCCATATTAGGCATAGTGCTATTATAACTGTCCTAGGCCCTGTTTTGGTGTGATTCATCTTAAACTACTTTAAGCAGAATCACAATTTCAAAGTATTTTGGAGTCTAAGATTCATCATTTTGCCATAAGGGGTAATGTTAAGAACCATCCCTTAAGTCAGGTGAATGCCATTAATCCCAGCACTCTGGAGACAGAGTCAGGCAAAGCTCTGAGTTCAAGGACAGCCTTGAACTACTCTACAGAGCTAGTTCTACAGCAACCAGGGAAACACAGAGAAACCTGTCTCAAATGACCAAAATAAAGAGAAGAAGAAAGAAAGAAAGAACCATTCCCAGGGCTGGCAAGATGGCTCAGTGGGTAAGAGCACTGACTGCTCTTCCTAAGGTCCTGAGTTCGGATCCCAGCAACCACATGATGGCTCACAACCATCTGTAATGGGATCGGACGCCCTCTTCTGGTGTGTCTGAAGACAGCTGCAGTAAATTATGCCGGAGCGAGTGGGGCCAGCAGAGGTACTGAGATCAACAGCAGCCACACACGATAGCTCATGGCCGTCTGTACAGCTACTGTGTACTCATACACATTACATATATATATGAATGAACCATTCCCTTTGTGGAATCAAGTAAAATGTTTTTATTTTCAAGATGTAAATTAAACTTGAACTAGAGATTTCCCTCAGTCACCTGATATCTGAAGTTGAGTGTCTCCCACCACATCTGATATCTATAGTAACTTATAATTCTTTTTTTATTTATTTTATGTGTATGAGTACACTGAAGCTGTACAGATGGCTATGAGCCATCATGTTTGTGGCTGCTGAGAATTGATTTCAGGATCTCTGTCAGCCTGCTTGCTCCAGCATAATTCACTGTAGCTGTCTTCAGACACACCAGAAGAGGGCGTCCGATCCCATTACAGATGGTTGTGAGCCACCATGTGGTTGCTGGGATTTGAACTCAGGACCTTCAGAAGAGCAGTCAGTGTGTTCTTATGCGCTGAGCCATCTTGCCAGCCCCTATAATTCTGATTCTAGGGAGTAGTGGCATGTTTGGGTAGACTCAGGTGTTTGTTTGAGACAGAGTCTCTCACTGTGTAGCTAGCTCTGGCTGGCCTGGAATTAGCTCTGTAGACCAGGCTGGTCTCAGATTTGCAGAGACCTGCCCGCACCTGCCTTCCTAATGCAAGGATTAAAGGTGTGTGCCACCACGCACAGCCTAGACTCTTTTCATCCATAACTTCTGTTTGTCAAGTTCATTACCTGATTTTTGTTGATGTGTCAGTGTGAGAAGTCAAATACTTGACTTTTCACTGTTTTATCATTATCAAGGAAGTGAATATTTCTATACCAATAGTTGTCATCTTCACATATATATTATGCACACATATATTTGCTTATTGTTCCATTGTAAAGCTTGTGCTTAATTTATTGTTTATTTATGTATGTATGTATGCGTTGTACTCAAGGAGGTCAGAGAGATGTCAGCTCTGTTAACACTGTTCTGGACCCCAAGAGGAGGACTGTGAGACAAGAAGTAGAAATCACTGTAGACAGAAGACCAGGGCAGAGCAGCAGCACATCCTGTGTCCTGAGCCCAGTCATGAGAGAGTGCTGCTACAGTGCTGCTCCTTCCGCATCCCTCAGTGCTTGCATGACGACTTCCGTGTGATGGAAGGCATGTGTGCATCCCACAGAGTGGGCCGAACCTGTTGTCAATCAAGTGTGTGCAATGTTTAGGCCTCAGTGAGCTTTGAGGACGTGGCTGTGCACTTCACCCAGGACGAGTGGGCTTTGCTGGATTCTTCCCAGAAGAGTCTGTACAGAGATGTGATGCTGGAGACCTGCAGGAGCCTCGCTGCGATAGGTAAGGATATCGTCCTACCTTCACTCTGTAAATTAGGGAGAAGTGTCTCTTGGTATGGATGCTCTTCCAGGACTGGGGCTATTGAAAGGCAGATTGTGTTAAATAAGTCAGACAGGGTTTTGAGATAAACTAACTCAAGAAACTAATTTTTTAGGAATTTCTAATTTATCCTAAATGTTTTGGGACTCCTTTTAGGACACAAATGGGAAGACCAGAGCTTGGAAGACCATTATATAAATCCTGGGAGAAACCTGAGGTAATGTACATGCAGAGGGAGAATCAACAGGCTTTTTTTTGAAGGATTTTTCTAAAAATTACTTTTTTTTTTTTTTACAGCCCAGTCATTACCCCCCTCCTGGTCCACCCTCCCACAGTTCCTCATCCCATTTCTCTCCCCCTACCACCCCACTCAGCCCCATCTTCAAGAGGATGTCCCTGTCCCACCCTCACCCTATCCCACCAGACCTTGCCTCTCTCTGGGGCCTCAAGTCTCTCGAGAGTTAGGCTTGTCTCCTCCCAATGAGGTCAGACCAGACAGTCCTCTACTGTATATGTGTTGGGGCGGGCGGGGGAGGGGGAGGCGAAGACATGGGGAGTTCATGTATGCTGCCTGGTTGTTGGCTCGGTGTCTGAGAGATCTCAGGGGTCCTGGTTAGTTGAGACTACTGGTTTTCCTATGGGGTCACCCTCCTCTTCAACTTTTTCCAGCCAGTCCCTAATTCAGCCACATGGATCCCCAACTCCAGTCCATTGGTTAGGTGTAATTATCTGCATCTGTCTCAGTCAGCTGCTTGTTGAGCCTCTCAGAGGACAGCCATGCTAGGCTCCTGTCTGGAAGCACACCATAGCATCAGAAATAGTGTCAGGCCTTGGAGCCTCCTCTTGAAATAGATCCCAAGTTGGGCCAGTCCCTGGACCTCCTTTCCCTCAGGCTCTTCTCCATTTTTGTCCCTGCAGTTCTTTTAGACAGGAACAATTCTTGGTCAGAGTTTTTGACTGTGGGATGGCAACCCCATCCCTCCACTTGATTTTCTGTCTTTCTACTGGAGGTGGACTATTCAAGTTCCCTCTCCCCTCTGTTGGGCATTTCATCTAAGATCTTTGAGTCCTAAGAGTCTCTCACATCCCAGGTCTCTGGTACAATCTAGAGGGTCCCCCTACCTCTCACCCACTGAGGTTGCATATTTCCATTCATTCTGCTGTGTCCCTCAGGGCTTCTCTCCTGTCCCACCTCCCATACCTGATCACGTTCCCCCTTTCCCCTCCCTGTCCTCTCTCCCACCCAGGTTCCTCCCTCCTTCTGCCTCCAGAGATTGCTTTCTACTTTCTCTCAAGTGGGACTGAGGCATCCTCACTTGGGCCCTTCAGCTTGTTGACCATTTTGAGTTCTATGGACTCTCTATCTTGGGTATTCTGTACTTTTTTTTTTTTTGCTAATATCCACTTATTAGTGAGTCCGCACCATAAATGTCATTTTGGGTCTGAGTTACCTCACTCAGGATGATATTTTCTAGTTCAATCCATTTGCCTGCAAAACTCATGATGTCCTCATTCTAAATAGCTGAGTAGTATTCCATTGTGTAAATGAACCACATTTTCTGTATCCACTATTCTGTTGTGGGGCATCTGGGTTATTTCCAGCTTCTGGCTATCACAAATAAGACCACTATGAACATAGTGGGATACATGCTCCTGTGGCATGGTGGGACATATTTTGGGTATATGCCTAAGAGTGGTATTTCCTGGGTATTGAGGTAGATCTATTTCCAACTATCTGCAGAACCTCCAGATTGATTTCCAGAGTAGTTGTGCCAGCTTGCAATCCCAGCAGTGGAGGAGTGTTCCTCTTTCTCCACATCCTCACCAATATGGGCTGTCACCTGAGGTTTTGATCTTAGCCATCTGTCTTAGTCAGGGTTTCTTTTACTGCACAAACATGCAAGAAGCAAGTTGGGGAGGAAAAGGTTTATTCAGCTTACTTCCACATTGCTGTTCATCACCAAAGGAAGTCAGGACTGGAACTCAAGCAGGTCAGGAAGCAGGAGCTGATGCAGAGGCCATGGAGTGATGTCCCTTACTGGCTTGCTTCCCCTGGCTGGCTCAGCCTGCTCTCTTGTAGAACCCAAGACTACCAGCCCAGGGATGGCACCACCCATAATGGGCCCTACCCCCTTGATCACTAATTGAGAAAATGCCCCACATGGAGGCACTTCCCCAACTGAAGCTCCTTTCTCTGTGATAACTCCAGCCTGTGTCAAGTTGACACACAAAACCAGCCAGTACACCATTCTAATTGGTGTAAGGTAGAATCTCAAGGTTGTTTTGATTTGCATTTCTCTGATGACTAAGGATGTTGGACATTTCTTTACGTGCTTCTCAGCCATTCAAGATTCCTGTTGTAAATTCTCTGTTTTACCTCTATTCCCCATTTTTTTGATTGGGTTGTTTGTTTTTTTGGAGGTTAGATTCTTTAGTTATTTATATATTTTTTATGTTAGCCCTCTATCAGATATAGGGTTAGTGATGATGTTTTCCCAATCTGTAGGTTGCCATTTTGTCCTATTGATGGTGTATTTTGCCTTACAGAAGCTCTTCCATTTCATGAGGTTCCATTTATCAATTCTTTTTGGTTTTTTCGAGACAGGGTTTCTCTGTGTAGCCCTGGCTGTCCTGGAACTCACTCTGTAGACCAGGCTGGCCTCGAACTCAGAAATCTGCCTGCTTCTGCCTCCCAAGTGATGGGATCAAAGGCGTGTGCCACCACCACCCGGCCATTTATCAATTCTTGATCTTAGAGCCTACTTAGGAAATTTCCCACCTGTGCCAATGAGTTGGAGCACTTTTTCTTCTATTAGATTTAGTGTATATGGTTTTATGTTGAGGTCCTTGATGCACTTAGACTTAAGCTTTGTGCATGGTGACAAATGTGGATCTATTTTGCCAGTTAGACCAGCACCATTTATTGAAGATGCTTTTTTTTTTCCTATTGTATATTTTTGGCTTCTTTGTAAAAGATCAAGTGTCCATAAGTGTGTGGTTTTATTTCTGGGTCTTCAATTCTATTCTGTTGATCAATGTGTCTATCTCTGTACCAGTACCATGCTGTTTTTATCACTATTGCTCTGTAGTATAGCTTGAGGTCAGGAATGGTGATTCCCCTAGCTGATCTTTTACTGTAAAAAATTGTTTTTGTGGGCTGGAGAAATGGCTCAATGGTTAAGAGCACTGCCTACTTTTCCAGAGGTCCTGAGTCAATTCTCATCAACCACATAGTAGCTCAATGGGATCTGATGCCCTCTTCTGGTGTGTCTGAAGACAACTCCAGTGCATTTACATAAAATTAGTGAATAAATCTTTTTAAAAGTTGTTCTTGGTATAATGGGTTTTTTGTTTTTCCAGATGAAATTGAGTATTGCTCTTTCCATGTCGTTGAAGAATTGTGTTGGAATTTTGATGGGGATTGTTAAATCTATAGATGGCTTTTGGTAGGATAGCCATTTTTTCTCTGTTAATCATACCAATCCATGAGCATGGCAGATCTCTCCATTTTCTGAGGTCTTCTTCCATTTCTTTCTTGAGATACTTGAAGTTCTTATCATACAGATCTTTCACTTGTTTAGTTAGAGTAACCCCAAGGTATTTTATATTATTTGTGACTATTGTGAAGTGTGTTTTCTTTCTCAGCCAGTTTATCATTTGTTTAGAGGAAGGGCTGGAGAAATGGCTCAGTGGTTAAGAGCACTGCCTGCTTTTCCAGAGGTTAATTTTCCAAATTAACTAATTTGAGTTAATTTTATATCCAGCTATTTTGCTTAAGTTGTTTATTAGCTATAGAAGTTCTCTGGTAGAACAGCCATGTGGAAGTAAGCCAAATAAACCCTTTCCTCCCCAACTTGGTTCATGGTCATGATGTTTGTGCAGGAATAGAAACCCTGACTAATACAGTATCTGTCTAGAAAATCATCCATTTCATCTGGATTTTCCAGTTTCATTGAGTATAGGCTTTTTTAGTAGGATCTGATTTGCTTGAGTTTCCTCAGTTTCTATTGTTATCTCTCCCTTTTAATTTCTGATTTTGTTAATTTGGATACTGCCTCTAGGCCCTTTAGATAGTTGGACTAGGGGTTTATCTATCTTGTTGATTTTCTCAAAGAACCAACTTTTTGTCTTGTTGATCCTTTGTATTTTTTTCTGCTTCTATCTATTTGGTTGATTTGGGCCCTGATTTTGACTATATCCTGCCTTCTACTCCTCTTGGGTGTATTTGCTTCTTTTTGTTCTAGAGCTTTCAGGTGTGCTGTTAAGTTGCTGGTGTAAGAGCTCTCCAGTTTCTTTACCAGGGCACTTAGTGCTATGAATTTTCCTCTTAGCACTGTTTTTATTGTATCCCATAAGTTTGGGTATGCTGTGTCATCATTTTCATTGAATTCCAGGAAGTCTTTAATTTCTTTATTTTTTCCCTGACCAAGTTACCATTGAGTAGACAGTTGTTCAATTCTCATCGGTATATGGGTTTTCTGTTGTTTTTGTTGTTATTGAAGTCTAGCCTTAGTGCATTGGTGATCTGATAGAGTGCATGGGATTATGTTAATCTTCTATCTGTTGAGGCTTGTTTTGTGTCTGAATATATGTTCAGTTTTGAAGAAAGTTCCATAAGGTGCTGAGAAGAATGTATATTCTTTTGTTTTAGGGTGAAATGTTCTGTATTTATCTGTTAAATCCATTTGGTTTATAACCTCTATTAGTTTCACTGTTTCTCTGTTTAGTTTCTGTTTCAGGGATCTATCTATTGGTGAGAGTGGGGTGTTGAAGTCTCTCACTATTATTGTGTAGGATTCAATGTGTGTTTTGAGCTTTAGTAAAGTTTCTTTTATGAATGTGGGTGCCCTTGCATTTGGGGCATAGATGTTCAGAATTAAGACTTTCTCGGTGGATTTTTCCTTTGATGAATATGAAGTGTGGCTCCCCATCTTGCTTGAAAACTTTTGGTTGAAAGTCTATTTATTGGATATTAGAATAGCAACTCCCACTTGTTTCTTGGGACCGTTTGCTCAAAAGACTTTTTTCCAGCCTTTTATTCTGAGGTAGTGTCTAGCTTTGTCATTGAGGTGTGTTTCTTGTATGTAGCCAAATCCTGCTTGTGTATCCAGTCTGTTAGCTTGTCTTTTTATTGTGAAATTGAGTCCTTTGATATTGAAAGACACTAAAGACAGATGATTGTTAGTTCCTGTTATGTTTGTTATGGTAGGTGGCAGTATGTGCATGTGATTCTCTCCTTTTGGTTTTGTTGTGAGATGATTAATTTCTTGTTTTTACTTTGGTGTAAGTACCCTCCTTGTGTTGGAGTTTTCCTTCTAGAATCCTCGGTAGGGCTGGATTGGTAGATAGATATTGTTTAAATTTGGCTTTGTTATGGAATATTTGGTTTCTCCATCTGTGTTATTTGAGAGGTTTGCAGGGTATAGTAACCTGGGCTGGCATTTGTGTTCCTTTAGGGTCTGCATGACTTCTGTCTAGGCTCTTCTGGCTTTTAAGGTCTCTGTTGAGAAATCTGGTTTAATTCTGATAAGTCTGCCTTTATATGTTACTTGGTCTTTTTCCCTTACTGCTTTTAATATTCTTTCTTTGTTCTGTGCAGTTAGTGTTTTGATTATTGTGTGATGAGAGGATTTTCTTTTTTGGTCTAATCCATTTGGTGTTCTATAAGCTTCTTGTACATTTATGGCCATCTCTTTCTTGAGGTTGGGCATATTTTCTTCTATGATTTTTTTTTTCTTCTATGATTTTGTTTAATACTTTTTCAGGTCCTTTGAGCTGGGAATCTTTGAGCTGTTCTATTCCTGTTATCCTTAGGTTTGGTCTTCTCATTGTGTCCTGGACTTCCTGGATGTTTTGGGCTAGGAGTTTTTTATGTTTTGTGTTTTCTTTGACCATTGTGTCAGTATCTTCTGAGGTGTCTCCTGTGATTGAGATTCTTCTGTCTCTTGTATTCTGTTAGAGATGCTTACGTCTGTAGCTTGTGACCTCTTTCCTAGGTTTTCCATCTCTAGGTTTGCCTCCATTTGTGATTTCTTTATTGTTTATACTTCTATTTTTAGGTCTTGGACCACTTTGTTCAGTTCCTTCACCTGTTTGATTGTGTTTTTCTGTATTTCTTTAAGAGATTTATTTGTTTCCTCTTTAAGAGCTTCTACCTTATTTTCCTTTGTATTTCTTTTGGTGACTTATTTATATCCTTATTAAAGGACTCTATTATCTTCATGAGAAAGGATTTTAGATCAGCATCCTGGTTTTCAAGTGTGTTGGTGTATCCAGGGCTTGCTGTGGTAGGAGAACTAGGTTCTGATGGTGCCAAAGTGTATTGGCTTCCATTGCTTATGGTCTTAACGCTTGCCTCTCATCATCTGGTTATCTCCGGTGTTAACTGGCCTGGGTGTCTCTGTCTAGAGCCTGACTCCTGGGTCTCTGGATTGCTTCAGATCTCCTGGGAGACCTGTGGCCCTGGCTGCAGCAGATCTCCTGGGAGGCCTTCCAACTATGGGGTCTTCAGAAGGGGCATGCACACCAATGATCTGTTGCCCTGGGTGCAGCAAATCTCCTGAGAGGCCTTCAGAATGTGGGGTCTGTTGCTCTGGATGCAGCAGATCTCCTGGGAGGCCTTCAAACTGTATGGTCTTCAAAGGTGCAGACAAGATGATCTGCCACAGCAGAGGCTCTGGCTGGAAGAGAGGTGGAGTTTGAGCAGAGGAGATGAGTCCCAAATACACTGGACTCCTCGTGGGGGTTCCCAGCTGCTGCGGTTATTTGGGAGTGTTCCTTGCCTGTTGCCTAGGGTGCAGCAGGTCTCCTGGGAGGCCGTTAGACTATGGGGTCTTCAGAGGGGCAGACAAGCTGATGATCTGCCCCAGTGGAAGGTGCAGGCCAGAAGGACTTGAAGGGTCTTTTTAAACATACAAACATGTATTGAGAGGGGACAGGCTTTTATTGCTCCAGCTTTCCTCCTGGCTGCTAGTATGTTGCTCGGTTTTTCCAGCTTTGTCTTACATGGTATGGATGGGTCTACCCATCCTATTAATAATGAACCCAAGCACTTTCTTATCCATGGAAACCTTGAGCAGTTCCATGAAGAGATGCTCTTAGGACACAAAACCCCACCTTTCCTCATCATGTCCCACATGAGCTTGGCGTGTTTGACACCAGCTCTACCTCTCAGCTTGCTCTTGTCACTTTGGTCTTGTCACTTTGTGGTTCGTGGCTGCCAACTCCTTGTAGCTTGGGTTCAGGAACCCTGGCTAGGGATGGTAAGGGAATGAAGAAGGAACAGAGACACGTTCAATGAAGCAGTGATCATGTAGCGTTCTCTAGCGGCTACTACCAACACTGCCGCTGCAACCTCTAACCTTGGGGCCTGTTAGTTATAGCACAGGGAGGGGTTAGCTAGTCTCGGTAAGAGAGCTCTGTAGGTGGACAGTCTCCGGCTGTAAATATCTGGGAGGAGGAAGCTGCAACTGCTAGTCTTTACACACATCGATCAGTTTTGTTCATACACACTCGGCCTCAGACTCCCAAAGAAAGTTTTGCCATCCCTCTTAAGTGTACGTTGAGAGTAATGGCTTTACCAATTTACCATGGGCCAGTTAGTCTTAGAGTCCTCAACAGGTCATGCCATGTCAAAACACATCTCCTCAGGACTTCACTCACTCGGGGCTTCCTCCATCCATAGACATGCTCACAGGGTTTGAAGAATTCTGTTGTTCTTCAATGGTGACCATGTCAGAAGTCTTTGTAGGAATTTGATGTGCCGTGAGATTTTACAAAGAACCAAACTAAACAAATAGGCACAGTGTGAATTTTTTCATTAGAATATCTTTTGCCGGGCGGTGGTGGCGCACGCCTTTAGTCCCAGCACTTGGGAGGCAGAGGCAGGAGGATTTCTGAGTTCGAGGCCAGCCTGGTCTACAGAGTGAGTACCAGGACAGCCAGGGCTATATAGAGAAACCCTGTCTCGAAAAACCAAAATATATATATATATATCTTTTGCCAAAACAACAGTAATAGGTACTAAAATGTAGGCATGCTGATGAGTGTTACGAGAGCATTTTACTTGGGAATATTCTTTTTTTCCCCAGAGGGAATATTCTGGGGACTTGAACTAATGAATATCACTTCTTTGATCCAAGCTCTATGAGAGTCAGCATGCAGGACATCAGTCCATTTAGCTTATGACCACTTGGATCTGACAAAAGGCATAAACTTGGTCTGAGTTTTGGAACTCTGTATAACCTAGACCTAATAAAAAGTCAATAGTAAAATGGCTGTTAAATTGCTTGTCTTTTTTTGTTGTGATTTATGTTTCCTTTACAGAAGTTACATGTTTCAGACCTTGTGTGAGAATGAAGGTGGTGATCAAGATGGAGAAAGCTTGATTTGGAACCCAAATCTCAGTATGAGCATGAGACGTTCCACTGGGTTAACCCCATGGGATCACAGTGTATGGGGAAAGGCTTCCCCAAGCCATTTGTCCTCTAGGCTTACCATACCTCACTCTCAGTGTAATGCACACGAGCAGGAGAAGTATGTGACCAAGCAGTATAACTCTGATTCTCTGAGAACCTTCCAGCAGTACATGAGAACTCACATTGTGAATGGGCCATGTGAATGCGAAGTATGCTTAAAGTACTTTGGCTTTCCAAGTACACTGGAAATACATCAGGAAACTCATAGTAGAAGCAATCCCTTTCCTTACAAGGAATGTAGAAAGACTTCTGTGGATATTAGTTCACTATGTGCACATGAAGGAACTCATGCTGCAGGAAAATGTTATGAGTGTAACCAATGTGGGAAAGCTCTGAGCTCTTACAGTTCACTTCGAAGACATGAACGAATCCATACTGAGAAAAAACCGTACAAGTGCAAACAGTGCGGGAAAGCCTTTCGCTACCACAGTTATCTCCACTTACATGAAAGAATCCACACTGGTGAAAAACCCTACGAATGTAAACGATGCGGGAAAGCATTTATATTTCCTGGTGCCTTGCAGGTACATGAAAAAATCCATACTGGAGAAAAACGTCATGCGTGTAAACACTGTGGTAAAGCCTTTAGACGGCATAGCGATCTTCAAGTACATGAAAAAATTCATACAGGGGAAAAACCCTATGTGTGTAAACAGTGTGGCAGAGCTTTTAGACTTAACAGCCATCGTCAGAGACACGAGCAAACCCACACTGAAGACAGACCCTTTATATGCAAACAGTGTGGCAGATCTTTTGAATGTTTCAGTAATCTTGAGTTACATGAAAAAATTCATACTGGAGACAGGCCTTTTGTATGTACCGAATGTGGCAAAGCTTTTGGATGTTACAGTAATCTACAGTTACATGAAAAAATTCATACTGGAGATAGACCCTTTGTATGTAAAGAATGTGGGAAAGCCTTCATATGTCACGGTCATCTTCAGAGGCATGAAACAACCCATACTGGAGAAAAACCCTATGGATGTAAACAGTGTGGCAAAGCCTTCAGTCGCAACAGTCATCTTCAAAGACATGAAAGAACTCACCGGCAAATGTCTGCATGCCCGAGAAAATGATCCCACCAAAGTCTAGCTAGGCAAACCATCGGTTGTATTAGGATTGCTTCTTCTAGGACCATGAACAGCTTACAAACAAGTGCATCTTCAAAATGCTACTCTAGCCTGAGTGATCACTCACAGGAGCAACCACTCTGGAGATCTCTGCAAAGCTTGCAGGCAGCTCATCCGATGGGAAGGTTTCTTCTCTCGGCAGTCGTTTACTGCTTTTGTAACCTTGGAGAAAGGCCTTGTAAATCCTTTAAGGCTTAGTTTGCTGCAGTCTGTTAGTTGATTACTTCCCAAGTCTCCAGCCTCCCCATCTTACCTCAAAGGAAATTGTCAGCAGTCCATCTTGCTGTTACACATTGTAGTGTTCTTGAAGCTTGGTGGGGCGGTCTACGGCCAGCTATGACTGAGCATTGAGATGCTCTACCACAGCCCGCACTTAGCAGCGTCTCCAGTGGCTGTGAGCGCTTAGGCGCCAAGGTCTTACCATCCAGCTTTGGCATGAAACCAGGAGCAGTGGCAGTAACCTTTATGGTTTGTGGTACCTCAGAGGCCTCCTCGGCCAACAAATTAAAGCAGGTATCCCATCCCTGGCACTGGGATTTTATTTAGCAACCACTTGGAGTGCCCTTCCCATACAGAATGCCTTCATTACTTAAACGGTTTAGCTGTTAATAACAAACTTTAAAAAAAAAAATCTAACCTCAGTGGATTTATAAGCTAGGTAGACATATGATCGCACCTGGCTTTCCTTGGGCTGGTTCTATGCATCGAGGTTAATGCATATCCTTGTCTCTCATTCTTCTTTTGGCACTCATACATAACACTAAGTTGGGTAGGACCTTCATGCATGGAAATACTTATAAGAGGCCTGTGGCAGTGTCCACACATGTGAGAGCTTATTTATATTCCTCACTGATCAGTATAAGCACCATTTAGTGTCTCAGTCCCTCATGGGTCAAGATGACTTCCCATCATGGCATCGATCAAGGCCACAATGAAGAACAGGCCTAATGTGGTGACACCTTTTGCTTTTTGGCTAGGATGTAAAGAGAAAACAATGCTGTTTAAAAGTGATCTCTTCTTACTGCTGAGTGTGCCTGTCACTGGAGTGTGCTGCTGCTTTGTCCTCCAGATGCATCCTCTGACCTTCCAGCATGCACACAATAGCAGCAACTCAGAATTGTCCGGGTCTTTACTGCCAGAATGAGACAGCTCGGGCATCCAGTTTCATAGACTGAACAGCTGCTGTGTCCATCATACGCACAGCCGTCATTGGACTAGCCAGCCCCACTCTGTAAGCTCTCCCCTTCCATTACATACATACAGTCTATTCATCTGCTCTCTACAGAGTCCTTTATAAAATGGTTTTTGGTACAGAAAGGGCTGTAGAGAAACAGAATTGATGGTTAGTAATGTAGATCTTTTGGCACAATTCTGAGCATGTACAAGTATCTGGATGGGGTCCTATGGACCAGATATAACCAGGTAGAGGTAAATGCCTAAAGGAAAAGCAATTTTCAAGTGCTCGTTACAAAAAGACTCAAATCTCAAGCTGGTTTAGTTTTATTGGAAAAACAAGTCTCCAAGACCGTTCGTCTGTTTTTCCTGCATTTTATGTATGGCTTGCTGTCGTTGCTGTTACATCAGGACTCTATTAAAGTTAACATGTTTGCTATTTATTTATTTATTTATTTACTTACTTACTTACTTACTTAGAGGCAGAGTCTCCCTCCTTAGCCCAAGCTGGCCTCAAATTCACAGATCTGCTTGCTTCTACTTCCTAAGTGCTAATACTAAAGGCTGTGCCACCAAATAGAAAAATACAAATAAGTCATCAAATAAGACTATAAATAGCCAGTAACAGATAAATATTTTTGGTAAGATATTAAAGAGAAAGATGCTTTTAGATTTAAAAAAAAAAAGTGGAAGGTTGTGCCTACATGGTGGAAATTTTGTTACAGCTATTATCCCAGATAGCATTCACTTGCTACACTGGCTATACAAGCTAACTCTTGCTACAACTCAAGAGTTAACTAGGAATAGCATCTCAACTGAGGAATTCCCTAAATCAGATTGACCTGTGGGCATGTCAGTGGGAGATTATCTTGATTGTTGAGAGATGTAGGAAGGCCCAGTCTGCAGTGAGCAGCACCGTTCCCTAAGCAGGTATTCCTGAATGCCAGCTCAGCATTAGCCTGCCTTCTTGCCAGCAAGCAACATCCTCCAGAGTTCTTGCTGCTCTTCATTGGCTGTGAAGTGAGTTCTTGGGCCAGAGGTGGTAATGTGTGCTTTAGCAAAACTTGAACTGCCTGCCTTCAAGTTCCTGCCTTGAATTCCCTCAGTGATGGACCATTACAAGAAGAGATAAGCCAAATGAACTCTTCTCCCCCGGAGTTTCTTCTAAGATGTTTTATCACAGCAACAGAAATGAAAGCTACCTTTCTCCATGTGGTATGGGATGGTTTTGCTCCTTGTTATAGTGTGGTTTTGAGCTTCATGAGATGGATGATAGGATATGCAACCAAAACCAAAGCTCTCTTGAGTAGTGTATCATTGTGAGTAGTATCAGGGTGGCCATCTGAATACTTGGTATTCAGTGGCATGTCTTCCTATGCGTATGGGCTTCCCCTCAACATGGATTAAAGAATGTATTGCACTGGGGTATGGTCATGCATGCCTTAATCCCAACACTTGGAAAAAAGAGTTCTGTGAGCTCCAGGTCTACCTGGTCTGTTGTGAGTTCTAAAAATGGCCTGATAAGAGCCCATGATAGGGAGTGCTCTGTCGAGTCCTTGAACTATTAAAGACTTTCATTTATTGCTTTTATTTTATCGTATGAGTGTTTCTGCTTGCCTGTATGTGTATGGACTACGTGCATGCCTAGTACCTGTGGAGGCCAGAAGTGGATATCAGCTTCAAAAAAGAAAGAAAAATATAAAGAATATTTCAGTCCCTGAGCTTATTTATGTGGTATAAACTTAAGTAGGAAATAGTATCAGTTGCATAGTTTGCTAGTTTTATGTCAACTTGACACAAGCTACAATCATATGGAAAGAGAAACTCTAAACTGAAAAAAAAAAATGCCCTAAAATATGAAGCAAGCCTATAGGCGTTTTCTTATGAAGTAATTGGTGTGGGAGAGGGCACAGCCCATTGTGGGTGGTTCCACAGCTGAACTGATATCCATGGATGCTATGAGAAAGCAGACTGAGCAAGACAGTAAGCAGCACCCCTCCATGGCCTCTGCATCAGTTTCTGCCTCCAAGCTCCTGCCTGGCTTGAGCTCCTGTCCTGACATGTTTCCATAATAGAGTATGATATGAAAGCTCGTTCTTCCCCAGTTGCCTCCTCTTATATTTGGCAGGATGCAAAGAAAGGTGTACAAATTAGATCTGGGTTAAAGAGTCCTTCCTCTGATCCAGAAAAGTGGACGCCATGGGGAGCATGGGAGTAAGGAAGAAGGAACAAGTTTACAGCTAAGGAGAAAGGGCAAGGCCATTCACCATGCACTTGGGGACACCTAAAAATGGCCTGATAAGAGCCCATGATAGGGAGTGCTCTGTCGAGTCCTTGAACTATTAAAGACTTTCATTTATTGTTTTTATTTTATCGTATGAGTGTTTCTGCTTGCCTGTATGTGTATGGACTACGTGCATGCCTAGTACCTGTGGAGGCCAGAAGTGGATATCAGCTTCCCTGGACCTGGAGTTAAAGATGGTTATAAACCACAATGTGGGCCATAGGAACTGAACTCTGGACTGTGGACAAGAACAGCAAGTGCTCTTAACCACTGGTAAAGACTTAAACAGTGAAGGGACCCGTCACAGCATGGTTTCATGAAACTGGGTTATGGGGATAGATGAGATCCATGTGTGTGCTGGGGAGATGCGGAAACAGTAATGTAACCACTTATCAACTTGAGGAAATATGAGAGAAGTCTGCCCTTGTTGGGCCAGCTCTTGGAACTGTTAACTCCAATTTCAGGAGACATTGTCTTTAAGGACGCTTGGTTATTACCTGCTGAGGTCCCAATGACTATTAGGAACTGGTAGACAGTAGAGGAAAGATGGGAGTTTAGCTTAGAGATTTAGCCTGAGAGACCCAGTGTCTGCTGGACCTAATGGAGCTGTGATAATAAAAGAGTTAAAAGACTGATCCAGTGGGAACCTTAGGAAAGGTATGGGTTCTAGTGTTTTTCTGAAGCCCAGAGTTAGATAAGACCTTTATGAGGTAGAAATGCAGGCCAATCTTTTTTTATATATATATATTTTTTATTGGTTATTTATTTACATTTCAAATGTTATCCCCCTTCCTTGTTTCCCCTCTGCAAATCCCCTATCCCACCTCCCCTCGGCTTTTATCAGGGTACTCGCCCACCCACCCACTCCCGCCTCACCACTCTAACATTTCCCCAGCTGGGACATCAAGCCTCCACAGAACCAAGGACTTCCCCTCCCATTGATGCCATATACGACAATCCTCTGTTATATATGCATCTGGAGCCATGAGTCCCTCTATGCGTACTCTTTGGTTGGTGGTTTAGTCTCTGGGGGGTCTGGCTGGTTGATATTGTTGTTCTTCCCCTAACTCCTCCATTGCTCAGTCCCTATGCTCAGTCTAATGATTGGCTGCAAGCATCTGCATCTGTATTGGTCAGACTCTGGCAGAACCTCTCAGGGGACAGCTATACTAGGCTCCTGTCAGCAAACGCTACTTAGCATCAGCACTGGCCAATCTTATTAAAGACACAGAATATATGTGGCATTAAGCACCAAAATAGTGTTGGTTATTTCAGATCACAGAAGGAGGAAGTGGGGGTGTGGAGATGTGGTGGTCTATGTTTGAAACACTGTTGCAGATCAAAACTTCAGGAGAAATTTGCATATTACTCAAAGGGTTCCAGGGATAACAAGTTCCTTGCTGGACTACGATAATGTTTACCATTAAATAATGCACTTATCTGAAAAAAAAAAGCATCAAAAAAAATGTCTGTGGGTATGACTTACAAAGCTAATGTGGCAAGGCTGTCAATACAGTTCCTAGGGAAAAAGCAAGACGCTCAAGAATGTTCAAGTGAGCATGAAGAAGACTTTAAAGCCGGAGCAACAGCTCAGAAAAGTAACAGAGTAATACAAATGAAAAAGATAGAGCTTGACCTAGGTATGAGCAGTTATCCCCCAGCGTATATGACATAAAGTGTGCTTGGGTGGATAGAGTTCACCCAGCCAGGGCTTCTGGGAAGGCAAGGGGCACAGCGCTAGCCTGCAGCCTGTCAAAATAAAGGAATCTGGTTCAGTGGCAGGCCTAGAAGGCTGGATTGAAGACTTGGGCCTGAACCAGTACAAGTAACACAATCCATCCCTGTCGCAGACTATCGGGGATAGGGGGATTTGGCT
Organism: Mastomys coucha; assembly: GCF_008632895.1. NCBI lineage: Eukaryota > Metazoa > Chordata > Mammalia > Rodentia > Muridae > Mastomys > Mastomys coucha. Next base: position 208,551,556 of record NW_022196905.1, read on the forward strand.
TTATGAGATGACCATGACCTTATAGGGGCAAGGGGTATAATGTAATTTGAATGGAAAACGTTCTCTTAGGCTCCTACGTTCCAACACTTGGCCCTCATATGAGAGCAGACATTGAGATAAAACCCAGATGAGTGACCAGTGAGTGGTACTGAGGGCAGAGTTTAGGTGTCTATACCTTGTATTTGTGTCCTCCCTCTGCTCCATGCTATAGACAGAGTGTCACCAATTGTATCCTAATGTGATGATGAGTAATAGCCATTAAAGTGTGAGCCAAAATGAACCCTTCTCCCTTAAGTTGCTTCTTGTAGGTCTTTTATCACAGTACTGAAAAGAGAGAGTCGGATACAGAAACACATCGTTTGCACATTCAGAAGTGCCCATCACCTCTTCTCACCAGTTTTCCAGTCAGGCTCCTTCCATCTCCCTATCCACCAAGCCAAAACACTCAGTAGTCAGCAGCAGACTCATCCAGGTCAGACTCAGTGACTGACCAGCCACATAACAGCCTATGGTCATTCAACCGGCCAGTAGCCCTAGTGAAAATGTAGGATGGGATATACAAGCTAAATTTCTACCCACTGTGAACATTTCCCTTCATTATCGTCCTTCAGGGTTGCTCCCCAGAAAGGGGATGGGATGGTGCCCTGACCATTTCTGGGTGGAAATTCAACCAACAGAGCTATCTGCAAACAACTTGTAGTTCTCTTCCTCAACAGGCCAAGGAGATGGAGTCTATATTGAAAAGCCAAAGAAACCAGAGTCTGAATGACTGACCATCATTTCAGAAGACCTACTGGCTGGAGATGAGACAGGAGGCTGCTGAGGCTACTGCTGATCCATAGCGCCAAGCTGCTGCTTTCTCAAACATCTGGTCATCAGAGTCGAGAGAAACTTAACCCAACTCCCACTTCTGCCTCTTTTTGTCTTGTGTACTAGGCTGCACAGGCTCTGGTATTATGGATCCATGTTCTGGAACCCAGGTAGGGACAGCTTTGGGGCTATTCTGAGATAGGAGCTTCGTGGCCAGAGACTCCATCCACTTCGCAAGTTGCAGTGTGGCTGGGACTATAGGGTTCACACAGTTCTAGCTGTAACAGGCCCCTAGACTTTAGTAGACCTGATAGCTTAGCACAACTGACTCCATGATAGATTACCATTCAGGCTGTAAAACTCAACATGTAGACAGTTACCAAAACAAAAACAAATACCTAATCCATCAAAGTCTATAGTGCTGGAAAAGTCTCTAAATATGCTAATCTTGTTTTTGACTTCTGTAGTTTGACTTCTGGCTAATTGTTTTTGAGAACTGTCAATGCAGGATGTGTGTGAGTGTGTGCTTAAAATTTCACCCTAAGCCAGGCAGTGGTGGCGCATGCCTTTAGTCCTAGCACTTGGGAAGCAGAGGCAGGTGGATTTCTGAGTTCGAGGCCAGCCTGATCTACAAAGTGAGTTCCAGGACAGCCAGAGCTACACAGAGAAACCCTGTATCAAAAACACAAAAAAAAAGTTTTTCACCCTAAAAATGACTCAGAGCTACACTGGAATTCCAAACACCAGTGTAGTCTCTGTCCAGCTGCTAAAGACTTTATTAATATTATTATTGTTGTTGTTGTTGTTGTTATTATTAATTTACATTTCAAATGTTGTCCCCCTTCCCAGTTTCCCCTCCATGAGCACCCCACTCCATTCCTGCTCCCCCACCCACTCACTCCCACCTCACCGCCCTAGCATCCCCCTACACTGGGACATTGAGCCTCCACAGAACCAAGAACTTCCCCTCTCATTGATACCAGATAAGGCAACATGTGCAGCTAGCTGGAGCCATGGGTCCCACCATGTGTACTCTTTGGTTGGTGGTTTAGTCCCTGGGAGCTGTAGAGGGTCTGGTTGGTTGATATTGTTCCCCTTCCAATGGGGTTGCAATCCCCTTCAGCTCCTTCAGTTCTTCCCCTAATTCCTCCATTGGAGTCCCCTTGCTCAGCCCAATGGTTGGCTGTGAGCATCCGCATCTGTATTGGTCAGGCTCTGGCAGAGCCTCTCAGGTAACAGCTATACCAGATTCCTGTCAGCAAGTATTTGGCATTACCAATAGTGTCTGGGTTTGTTGTCTGCAAATAGGATTGAACCTAGGTGGGGCAGTGTCTGAATAGCCTTTCCTTCAGTCTCTGTTCCACTCTTTGTCCCTGCATTTCCTTTAGACAGGAACAATTCTGAGTTAATATTTTTGAGATGGGTGGATCACCCCATCCCTCAAGCGGGGGCCATGCCTCACCACTGGATATAGTCTCTATAGGTTCTCTCTCCCCTTTGTTGGCCATTTCAGCCAATGTCACCCCCATTGGGTCCTAGGAACCTCTCACATCACTGGTGTCCTGGACTTTCTAGTGGTTCCCTCTGTCTCCACCCCTATACTGCTGCATATTTCTGTTCATTCTCCTGGCCCTCTGTTGGGCCTGTGTCTGAGCAATCTTCTCTGGAGTACCCGACAAGAGATGTTCATAAGAACACACTTAGAGAAAATAGAGCTGAGACGACCATGGATCAATAGTGGGCGGTACCGATTCTTGACAGAGACTATGTGGCCATGCACCCCTCTTGCCCTGTATTTAAAACTGAAGTTTTTGTCAGGACCCAGACAAGGACTGGGCCTCTCTGCTTCTCTTCTTTTTTTAACATTTTATTTTCTTTTACCTTAAGTGCACTGGTGTGAGGGTGTCAGGTTCTCTGAAACCAGAGTTACAGACAGTTGCAAGCTGCCAACCCTGCTGCTTTGGAAGCAAAGCAAGTGCTCTTAACCACATAGCCGTCTCTCTAGCCCATCTGCTTTTCTTCTTGATGTGGACCCTGATATACACAGGAAAAAAATTTTTCTCCATGTTTATTAGAGATGCTGATCTGGCTTCAGGTAAAAGACGTTGATGGTACTGATAAGTGAGCTCTCATGAGAGAGCTGGGGATGAAGTGAGACCTGCTCTGATTTTAGCCTCAGGTGCTTCCCATTAAACAAAGGGAGTTTCTTCCTTTCAGAGTTTCCTTTGTAGAATCAGTGCTGTAGGTAACATGTAGGTTCACTGTGAGGAATAGGTGATCTGAGTCCCTAAGGTTGTGTAGAGTAGATACAGGGTGAGGCCATAGCTCAAAGCCTCCATGCACCGTGTAGCCAGGCTGTTTGCTGTAGAGCAGGGATCAAAAGGGACCCTCATTAGCGCTTTACTTCTTATGCATAAAGCTGTTGAAACCAGGGCTTCAGGGAGACATGGCTGGGCTGGATTGCTCAAAGTTTCTGCATCTGTTTTCTTTTGGAGACACTGTCTCACACTAAGTAGATCTAGCTAGCCTGGAACTCTGTAGACCAGGCTGCTCTCAAACTCACAGAGATCATCTGTCTCTGCCTCCTGATGCTAGGATTAAGTCATGCACCACTACACAGGGCTCATACCCTTTTCTTGAGACAAGGGATCATTTAACTCAACTAGCCTCAAACACACTTGAGGTGCGAGGTTAGAACCTGGACCTGCCTTTTAAAAGGGCAATGATGACTTGACACCCTTGTGCCGTGACCTGGCTGCCCTTAATATACTGTACTTGGCTCTTCCATACTGTTTGTCAAGTATCTGTTGAACTGCATCAATGTGTAACTTCCTGCCAGCTCCCCCAAAACACATAAAACTCTAATACAATATGAGGTATGAATTCACAGCACAGGCAGCCTCTTAACTCTGTGTCCCAGAGACAACTGCGGGGATAAGTGGCTTGATAGGTGCAGGCTGTGGGATCTTGCCTTTAAAAGTGACCATTGTCTTTTAGGGGCAGGCCTATATGGAGTGCCTTAGTGGAAATTCTTCATCCCTGGAGGACATTGGCCCCTAGGGCCTGCACCTCTTAGAGGTGCAGTTGGCTAAAGTTCTCCATCTCTGTGATGGAGACTTGCACTTAGACTTGCACTTGTTTGTGATTCAGTCTCTAGTTGTTTAGGGATTGTTCCTGTTTCTTATTTGACCAGGTTCTTATAAGATACTTTAGGGTGTAAACTACCCTTTTATAGCTGTGATTTAGAATGCTGCTTATCTTGTTGATTATTCTATATGAGCTTGGGAAAAATATGTATATCTTTACTCATGTGAAGTATAGCTCTAAATTAAATGCAGATAAATGATCACATTTCCTTGAGTTAAACTCTTTTGTATTTCACTGACCTACTTCATTATATACCTTGGGAAATTTACATTGGCTTAAGTGCTTTGTGTACATAATATTGACATCCCCTATGGTAAAACATTCCACTGATATCATTAGCTGTTGATTGTTTAAAGTAGAAAGAGAGAATGTAAAATGTTCCTTACCATCAGGATGTAATGAAATAGAGAAAAACTAGTCTTTTCATATAATAGTATAATAATGTCTTTGAGGAATTGTGGTGAGAGCAGGGAGCCCTGGCTGGAGAGCCTCTATTGTTTTCCTAGTCACATTTATGTGGTCATGCAAGAGTCAAATTTTATTCTTTGTCTTTTTATGAATTACAAAAATAGAGGAGTTCCAAGAAATAACTGAAGGTTCAATATGTCCTAGTTGCAATTCTTCTTGCCCTAGAAGTTGGGCCTTTTCAAATTTTCCCCCATGAAGGAGCCATTCATAATCTTTAGTGGGGCCATTCTCACTGTGAGGAGGAGAAAAAAAAAAACCTGAGCCCTGATACTCATGAAGTGAGAAGACTTGCATCAAGACTTTGTTTAGGATGTGGGGGGGGGGGGGGGGGGGGGGGGGGGGGGGCGCAGCAGCTGCAGCCAGACTCCCAGCAGGGCCATCCCGACTCGCCAGCCCTCAGGGATAGCCTGCAGCTCCCGCCCGCCCTGGGGACTACAGCACCACCCGGGGTGGCACACTCTTCAGCACCACCCCGGGAGGAACCAGGATCATCTATGACTGGAAATTCCTGATGGAGTGTCGGAACTCACCTGTGGCCAAAACACCCACAAAGGACCTGCCAACCATTCCTGGGGTCACTAGCCCTACCAGTGATGAGCCTCCCATGCAAGCTACCCAGAGCCACCTGCACAGCAGCCCAGAAGATAAGCGGGCAGGCGGTGAAGAGTCACAGTTTGAGATGGACATTTAAAGGACCAGCCATAGCACACAGTGATGCTTCTGTGCCCCTGGGGCTCTTGGGAGGAGAGCCCCAGCAGTCAGGCCTTGTACCAGGCAGACACTGGGTGCGGATTGGCCACCCAGTCCCGTTCCTCACTCAGGGCACCTGTTCTGCCTTCCATGTTGTGAACACCAGCACATACCTCCTTGTGCCTCTGTTGATACCAAGCTGCTACTCCAGGGGAATGACTCTCACCCACACCTTCCCTGCATCAAGTGCCAGCGAGTGGACACAGAGGAGTCTTTCAGAATGATCCAGCAATTCTAGCCCCAGCCTCTGGAGCACACCCACCTTTCCTTAGGTTGGGGGTACCTGGGAAAGCCACCCTTTACTTCTTTCCCTGAGAGGAAATAAAAGCCACAGTTACCCTAGCCCACCCCCCAAAAAAAAAAGACTTTGTTTAGAGACCAAAAAAGCTGACATGCACAGACTACTTCAGAAAAGAAACTAGCAATAGAGATTAAAGGAAAGAAGTGGGAAATAAACACCAACCTAGAGTATACATAATTTGGTGGAAATGTTGAAGGTATTTTGTGAATCAAGCATGCAATTGGTGAGCAGCCTTTCCTGCTTAGGGTGAAGATGGCAGAAGAGGCTTGCAGAAGCACATCAGTACGAAGGCGGTCGTCAAGTGTTCCCAAGCTTCATCTAAGGTTCACCTAGGAATGTAAGTGAAATGAAGCAGTCTGATCACTGCACACAAAGCAAGGACAGGATCCGATTTCTCATGCTGCACAGTGGATTGCTCTTTAGCTCTTGTGTTAGTTATGCTTCTCTTGCTGTGATAAAACAACATGATCCAGATAAGGAAGAGTTTGTTGGGTTCATGTTTCCCAAGTGGTATGAGTCTGGAGTAGCTGACAGGAGCTGAGAGCTTGCATCACCACGGCAAACAGGAAGCAGAGAGAGAGAACACATAGTGTCACAAAGCTTTAAGCTCTTAATGACCATCACCAGTGATGCACTTCCTCCAGCAAGGCCCCCATCTCTTAAACCTCCCCAGATAGGACCACCAACTGGGGAATTGCCTAATGTGATCAGTACAGAAAGCTGAATATGACAATTCTTTCAAAGAAAAATGAGATACAAAGTTAAATATATTTTTGTAAAAACCATCTCCATGAAAACAAGGAAGGTATAAACTAGTTAGGAAATGTTTTGAGTTGAAATAATACCTTGAGTTGAATATCCTCACTTTTCAGAACACTTAGAACTACTTCTATATTGTAGGAAAAGTCAACAATATTAAATTAAGGCCAGCGGGCACATAGAGCTGAGTGTTTTCTTCATTTATACAGGGAATTTTGAGAAGTGTTTTATTTTGTGTATATGTCTGTTTTGCCTGCACATATGTATGCATGCTACTTATGTGCCCAGTGCCCACAGAGGATAGAAAAATGCATTGGATCCTCTGGAGTTGGAGTATAGGTGTTTTTAAGCTATAGTGTGGGCGCTGGGAATCAAACCCAGGTCCTTTGGAAGAGGAATCAGTGCTCTAACTGCTGATTCATCTCTCTGGCCTCCAGAGGGAATTCTTCTATGTCCCATGCAGACTGTGAGCTCACAGCCAATGTCTTAAGAGCATCTAGAATGTTGGGACTGCCCTATTGAGTTCTCATGCCCAGTGTACATTTCCCCTTTTAGAGTGTCACTGTGAGATGGCTGATACTAGACTTACTTGTTTACTACTCACTGGCAACATGGTCACACCAGTGCCTTTTTAGACACTATGCCTGTGATTGTCCCTTTCAGAACCAGTTTTAGGACTTCCTCTGTCGGAGATTAGATTTGTGCTTACATGTGAATTCACACATGTGCTGCAGGTCCTTGCCATCAGTTGGGGTCTTTTTCTTTTTCTTTTCTTTTTCTTTTTTTTTTCTTT
>NW_022196905.1:208558593-208568028 GCF_008632895.1 Mastomys coucha
ATTGATCAATAAAGAGCCAATGGCCAATGGCTGGGCAGGGGGATAAAGGTGGGACTTTGAGGATTCTCAAGAGGAAACTCAGGAGAGAAGGAGCAGAACTGCCATGAAGGGGAAGCAGAGAACAGACTTAAGAGCCCACAAACATGGAAGAATCCCGGAAAGTGGCCCCAGGGACCACTCCCCCAATTGGGTCTAAGGTAGCAGAGATGAAATATAGACTTAACAAGTATTAACTCAGGAATACTGGATGAGAATGTGTTAACCATGTGGAGATTCAAGAGTGGCCCAGCCATTGAGCTAATAAGGCATATTAAAAATAATGTTGTGCACGTGTGTCTTTTCATTTGCAAATCCAGAGAACTCTGGCAGGTGGGATCACCCGCTGGGAACTCAGTGCAGATACAGATTACCACTTCTCTTTGAATATGAGTCTGAATTTGTATAAATAATGCAGCTTCTGTGCCATTCCACATACCTAACCACTAAAAGATGGTCACCAGTTTTTTGCAGACACCACCTTCCACCTTATAACTTAACTCTTTGTGATTTGTGTAAGACCTCACTTGTTTTACTTAGGGTTTTACTAACAGATACCATAACCAAAGCAACTCTTATAAAGGACAGCATTTAATTGGGGCTGGCTTGCAGGTTAAGCAGTTCAGTCCAGGCAGGCACAGTACAGGAGGAGCTGAGAGTTCTACATCTTTATCTGAAGGCTGATAGTGGAAGACTCCATTCCAGGCAGCTAGGATGAGAGTCTTATAGCCCACACCCACAGTGACATACCTACTCCAACAAAGCCACACCTCCTAATAGTGCCACTCCCTGGGCCAAGCATACAAACCATCACACTACTGAATGATGACATCTATGGAAAGAAGACATAAGCCTTAAGTTTTACTTTTCACTTGAAAAGAACTTACAGGTCCCCAAATTAATTTCCACAAACCACATGGGTAACCCTATCTCTTATGTCTGAAGGTTTACTGCTTTGGATATTCAATACAAGGCCAAAGTGTAAATGCAGGAATCCCCTTCCTGTGGGAAAGAAAAGGACCTCTAAATCAGATGAGAATCTATATTAAACAGTCTCTCTAGAAATAGTAAATACAGTACATACCTGTCAAATAAAAGTAGAAATCCATACATTCTGCATTCTCCAAAGTCCAGTTAGCTACATGATAACCACAAATAGGTCATAGTGGTCATTTTCCTCACTGATGTAAAAAGTCATCTAAGGGCAACTTCAGGTAGGGTTTATGTTGTCAGGCTACATTGTAATATAGGAGCAGTTCCACATATGGTGCCAGGAGATGAGGTGGCTTCCCATGATGAATGTCCTTGAGCAGCCAGCTTCCTTCTTTCTTCTGTTTTTATTTCATCAAAATCAAGTCATATCAGAATCTGGGACCCAATTTTACAAGATTCCCACATTCATAGAGAATGTTACCCCTGACAATGTCCATCTATACAATCAGTAGTGTCTCTGGATGATTCCAAATTCAGTCACCCAGTAACAGTTTACTTCTCTGACAGTGAAGAGAGTAAACATCACATATGTATGCTGTTACATCTTGAAGGATGCACAAGGCCACAACTCAATAATATGCTTTCAATGATCCTCCATATCTAAAAAGAAATGGTGCATTGTCTTATTCCAGTAGAATGTATATGGAGGTACAAGCACGAGCAGGCCAGTCTCTGATGACCTTAATTCTTGAAATGTGTGGATACACATACATACCCACTGTAAAACTCAGAAACACGATTTTTAACAACTGCACACCAAGCACAAGGAAACACACTGCCCCTCAAACTCAATAGTAATTGCAATGCTGTCCACCCCTCTGCTTCACCCTATTCCATACAGTGTGTCTATACACTCACACAGTGCTGTCTCATGAACCAATGTAACCATGTATTAATGTCCATGTGCTAGCAGGCACTTGGGGCTCTGTGTAATAAAGTTTGGCCTGTGGGTTGAGGATTATGTTGGAGGTAGAGGATTTATGAAAGTGAATTTGGCAATAGATTCGGTAAGCTATTCTAATCAACATGACCAGACCCTTCACTCTTCTCTTCTGCTTTCTAGATGGCTTTGTCATAGTCACGGCTCTATTGCTGTGAAGAGATACCATGACCATGACAACTCTTATAAAGGAAAGCATTTTTAATTGGGGCAGGCTTACCATTTCAGAGGTCTAGTCCACTGTCAACATGGTGGAGAGAATGGCAGCATGCAGACAAACATGGTGCTGGAGAAGTAGCTAAGAGTTCTACATCAGATCTGTAAACAACAGGAAGAGAGGGACACTGGGACTGACTTGGGCTTTTGAAAATTCAAAGCCCATCCCCACTTCTCTCAAGGCCACAGTCCTAATCCTTTCAAATAGTGTCACTCCCTGGTGACCAAGCATTTAAATCTATAAGCCTATAGGGGCAATTCTTACTCAAACCACCACATTCTACTTTTTGGCCCCAAAGGCTTGTAGCCATATCATAATGCAGAAATGTATTAGTCCCAACTTCAAAAGTCCCCATAGTCTAATACCATCTCAACACTGTAAAAGTTCAAAGTCTCTTCTGAGACTCACAGCAATCTCTTAACTGTATCCCCTGTAAAATTAAGATTAAAAAGCCGACCCCATACTTCCAGCATACAGTGGCACAGAACATACATTACCATTCTGAAAGGAAGTACAGTGAGGGATTACTGGGCCAAAGAACAACTGAAAACAAGCAGGACAAACTCCAAATTCTTCATCTTCATGTCTGGTGTCAAAGCACTCTTCAGACCTCCAACTCTTTTCTGCTTGGCTGATAGCAGCAGACTTCTCTCTCTTGGGCTAGTTCTGCTCCATGGTAGCAAGTCTTCTTGGTAGGTATCCCTTGACTCTGGCATCTCTGTAATCTTGGTGTCTCCAACACAATCCAGGCTTTGCTTTCACAGCCTCATGGCCTCACTGAGCCTCCATAGAAAAACCTCTGATACACAGCTGGCCTCAGCTGTTCCCCTTACCCACAAAGGGAGATTCCATAACCATTTTGTTGTATCCCTGACTCTAAAACCAGAACCATATGGCCAAGGCTGCCAAGGTCTGCTGCTTTCTGGAGCTAAAAGTTGGTCCCTATGTTCAATGACTTCTGCATCATCTTTCTGTTGTTGATTATTTCCTTCATTGCTTAAGATTTTCTATAATTCGTTTTCATAATTTGGAAGCATATCTGGGTGGGGTCCTGCCCTGAGGTCATCACTCCTTTTATTCCATTCACTCTTTTTATTTATTCATTCCTTAAACTTTTTACCTCCTTGAGCACAGGACTTAGCTCCTATATTACATCTCCTGGCCCTCCTTTTTTCCTCAAACTGTACATTTTGTATTTTTCCTTGCTCAGTTTGCTCTTATTTATTATAGATCTGCATAAGAGTGGCCACTAATGACCTCATAACAAAGTCAATGCTAGGCTGTCTTTAAATCTCCTCTGCCAATCTAAAACTCTTCTATTTAGTGTCAGGCATAATTTTTTGGACAAGGGCAGAAAGCAGCCACATTCTTCACCAAAATATCACAAGAATAGTTTCTGGACCATTTAGTAATATTCCTCTATTTTGAAACTTCTTGAGCTATACAACTACAGTGGCCTTTCTGAGTTCAAAAAGCCTAGTAGTAGTAATTATAGATACAAGAAGAAGTCTGCCTGGTGCCTTGGCATTCAAAATGGCATAGTTCCCTAGACTGCTGAGTGTCTGTTACCATACAGAAGCCCAAAACTGAAGATTCAGCAGGGATTGTTGTGTGAATTTTAATCCTCAGGAACCATCATAGCTCTGGGTAACTCTAGTGGCAGGATAGGCATGGGGTAGTTTTGCCCAGTAGTTGGCGTTACCATAATCCAGGTGGAGTCATTTCCATCATGTTTTTTGGAGACCTTAGGGTCACCACTAGGAGTTGGGACTTCTATCTCAGGAAGCCTTTTTTATTTAAACACTTTAAATGTCATATTCAGCAGATCTCTGAGGAGTTTGTGGACCATAACTTATTAAGTACCTGAGCCAAACAAACTGATTGTATTTAGTTACTTGCTTTAGGCTTAATCTTAAATATATATACATTTGTATCCAGAATGACTATGAGCCTAGTTCTGAACATATTATAGAATTTGATCATTTATAGTTTCTGTCCATTAACTTTCAAGTCTTAATTATCTTTAAGTTCACCAGAAGTTAGTGCCTCATATCAGATTACAATTTTACAGCTTTATCCCTGTTGAGTCTTAAAATCTTAAGCTGAATATTTAACTGAAGATCTTTTAGCATTAAAAATAAAACTTTAGCAGCATAAAAATAAAACTTTAGCTTTCCTCTGGCAGCAGCCATCAGGTGAGCCAAGATGGGTGCATACAAATACATCCAGGAGCTATGGAAGAAGAAGCAGTCCGACGTGATGCGTGAATCGTTTTCTTCTGAGGGTCCACTGCTGGCAATACCGCCAGCTCTCTGTGCTGCACAGGGCTCCATGCCCCCACCCGGCCTGAGGAAGCAAGAAGACTGAGGTACAATGCTAAGCAAGGCTATGTCATTTATAGGATTCATGTCCACTGTGATGGTCGCAAATGCCCAGTTCCTAAAGGTGCTACTTACAGCAAGCCTGTCCACCATGGTGTTAACCAGCTGAAATTTGCCCAAAGCCTTCAGTCTGTTGCTGAGGAGAGAGCTGGGCACCATTGTGGGGCTTTGAGAGTCCTGAATTCCTACTGGGTTGGTGAAGATTCCACACATAAATTTTTTGAGGTTATCCTCATTGATCCATTCCATAAAGCTATCAGAAGAAATCCTGACACCCAGTGGATCACCAACCAGTCCACAAGCACAGAGAGATGCGTGGGCTGACATCTGCTGGCCAAAAGAGCCGTGGCCTTGGAAAGGGCCACAAGTTCCGCCACACTGTTGGTGGTTCTCGCCGTGCAGCCTGGAAACGGTGCAATACTCTCCAACTCCGCCATTACCGCTAATACACGTAATATTTGTAAAATTCATATCCAATAAACAATTTAGGACAGTCAAAAAAAGTAAAACTTTATCTCATAGTTAGGAACTTAACAAAACCATAAACACAGTCCATAGAGAGACTGGGAACTTTTCTGATCCCTTTAGAGTATACAATTACAGAATTTCAGTTTCTTGTATGACTCAGTTTATCCAAATAGCCAAAGAGTAACAAAGTTAGCAAAAACAAAGAGGCTAGACATATATTTTCAAGTCAGTTACTGTTAACATGAATAGACCTTAGGAATTTATGAACCTTATTTATCAAACATATTTTATTCAACAAACATGCCGTTCCTTACTGAAAATTTCCCAGAAGCTTGGTGTTAAACACTGTTAGCAAAAATGTAAGTGGTTAGACACAGATGCTCTAAGTCAGTTTCTATTAGTCTGAGTAGACCTGAGTATACCTACAGGATCTTAGGAGTTTATCTTAAAATAATCCACACTAACCCAAAACATGAGACCTGCTATTGCCTACTCACTCTGTGGGTGCACTGTAGCTGTCTTCAGATGCACCAGAAGAGGGCACCAAATGACATTACAGATGATTGTGAGCCATTATGTGGTTGCTGGGAATTGAACTCAGGACCTTCCATAGAACAGTCGGTGTTCTTAACCACTGAGCCTGCCTCCACTCTCTCCAGGCCTGCCTACTCACTCTTAAAGGAGACACAATGGTAAACCAATGACTGACTCATCAGGACTAAAAGGTTTTACAGGGGTTCCTTTAGTTGGCTTATACCACATCCAAATCAAGATGGTGGTTAAGCCACATGGACTATACCCTTGTTTTTAACCTTAGTAAAGATGACAGCCAACCACATTTGTTTCTATCTTAATGAGGTCATCAGCCACGATGGAGGCAAGTCACGTGGTTTCTAGTTAACAACATCTATTTTCCTACTAGATCTATTTTTTTCTTTTTTTTTTTTAAGATTTATTTATTTGTTATATGCAAATACACTGTAGCTGTCTTCAGACGCACCAGAAGAGGGCGTCAGATCTCATTACGGGTGGTTGTGAGCCACCATGTGGTTGCTGGGATTTGAACTCATGACCTTCTGAAGAGCAGTCAGTGCTCTTCCCCGCTGAGCCATCTCACCAGCCCCCTAGATCTATTTTTTTAAACAAGAGTTGAATCCAAGTTACATGTGTGTGTATGTGTGTATAATATATACATAATATACATATATGTACAAAATATAAATAATCCTAAACAAGAGTTGATTCACATACAACATGCTATAGTAAATTAAGATTACTTATGTATAGGTTTTTAACTATCATCTTTTGTTACAACCTTTAAGGTAACTTTTTGTTAGTTTTCAGATATATGTTTTTAAAGATTAATTTATTTTATGTGTATGAGTACACTGTAGCTATACAGATGGCCGTGAGCCACCATGTGGCTGCTGGGAATTGAACTTAGGACCTCTGCTTGCTCCAGCCCTGCTCGCTCCGGCCCTGCCTTCAGACACACCAGAAGAGGGCATCAGATCTCATCACGGATGGTTGTGAGCCACCATGTGGTTGTTGAGATCCAAACTTGGGACCTTCGGAAGAGCAGTCAGTGCTCTTACCCACTGAGCCATCTCGCCAGCCCCAGTTCACAGATATTTTTAACCTCACCCAATGAATTTAGAGATCCTAAGATGAAGAGTGTTGACACAATAGTATTAAAAGATTTCAAAGAGTAGAAAGTAGAAACCTTTGGGTTTATAGAACAGAGAATCTTTAGATAGAAGAGATTTGGGAATCTATCTTAGATTGCTGCAACAAAACACCATGGCCAAAAAGCAAGACGGGAAGGAAAGGGTTTATATGGCTCACACTTCCACATGGCTGTTCATCACCAAAGGAAGTCAGGACAGGAGCTCAATCAAGCATGGCAGGAACCTAGAGGCAGAGACCATGGAGGGGTACTGCTTACTGGCTTGCTTCACATAGCTTGCTCAGCCTGCTTTCTTATAGAACCCAGGACCACCAGTGCAGGGATGTCACCACCCACAATGGGCTGGGCCTTCTCCCATCAATCACTAATAAAGAAAATGCAGGGCACTGGTGGCACACACATTTGATCCCAGCACTAAGGACATAGACTTGGGTGCATCTCTAGGAGTTTGGGGACAGCCTGGTCTACAGAGTTTCAGGACAGCCAAGGCTACACAGAGATACCTTGTCTCAAAAAAAAAAAAAAAGAAAAGAAAAAAACCTAATAAATGAGAGCAGGGGAAGGGAGAGAATGAATGAGAATGCCTTACAGCTGGATCTTAAGGAGATGTATTAAGATTTCCGTTGCTATGAAGAACTACCATGACCATGACAACTCTTATGAAAGAAAACATTTACTCGGCTGGCTTACAGTTTCAGAGGTTTAGTCCATTATCATCATGTCAGGATGACAGCATGCAGTCCGACTTGGTGCTGGATAAGCTGAGAGTTCTACATCATGATCTGAAGGCAGCAGGAGGCTGTAATTCCACACTGAGCAGCCCTTAAGCATAGAGGACCTCAAAGCCTGCCTCCACAGTGTCACTTTCTCCAACAAGGCCACACCTCCTAATAGTGCCACTCCCTATGGGCCAATCACTTGAACACATGAGCCTATGGGAGCCATTCCTATTCAAGCCTCCACAGAAGACTTTATCTCAGTTGAGATTCTCTCCTTTCAGAAAACTCACTTGTTTGTCAAGTTGGCATAAAACCAGCCAGCACAGGGTCATTTGTTTCTGCTGCAGTGGCAGACAGTATTATGATTTGGGAGAATCCGTATTTGGCCACTGAGTTGTATTGATGTTACACTGCAGAGAGGAGAGTAGTAGTTTGTAGGTTCTTTGTTGTGGGCTTTTCTGTCTCTCAGCAGTTATCTTCTCTGGCTCTACTGCCTTCTCTCTCCCCTCTGCTCAGTCTCTTCTCTGCATCAACTGCCTTCTCTTTTCTCACTCTGTAATAACAGTCTTCTCTAATCCTACTCAATCTCTCTCAGCCTCTGCTGGCTTTTTTTTTTTTATCCTCTTTTCCCCAGAGGTCCAAGAGGCAACTAACACTGAAGGTCATAGGGTCAAGCCGTTCTAATAGCTAAGTGCTCCCAAAGGGCCAGTTGACTGGCAACTGAGGATCCTTTAAAGGGCCAGGTGCACAAAATAAGTCACACCACAAAGGAGGGGTCAAGTGGGAGGATGAAAGGATTCCTCTGGGGGTTGGTGGGCTACAGTTGGCCATTGTTAGGGGTAACCAGTGAGTTCAGATAAAGGATGTTAGGCGATAGATGGCTCCTGGAGGTCCACAGAGCAGGAAAGTCAAGGATCTCGACACATAAGTTTCTTTGCTTCTGGGAAGTAAACTGCTATAGCTATAGAAACTGCCACAGTTCAATCCAAGACGAGAAACTATGAAAATGGCAGAGCCCTGGCTAACATTCCTTTAGTTTTTGTTAAACAGGTGAAAAGTCGGGCAGTTATTGCCCTTACAGTTTTTCTGCTGGAAAAATAGTTGCATTCTCATCCACAGATCTTTTTGTTGCTGCTTGTAGATTCACCTAGCTCTGCCCCTCAAGTACTGGGAATAAAACTATATGCCAACACACCCACTCCTCATCAAAGGATCATGAGGAACCTTTAGTATCAGAAATTTGGAAGGAAGCCATTGTGGGGAAGTGGTCTCTCCTCAATGGCTTCTAAACCTTCTAATATCTACTTACCTAACATTCTCCTCCTGAGAGCTGACACTCTACAATCATTTTGAAGATGGATGCCAACGTAATCTGGCTGCTTCAGGCTGACACTGAGGGTGCAGAAAGTTGGAGTTTCTATTTTACATCACTGACATTGGGGGTCTAGAAGGGTTTAGGGTTCCTACTCCCAAGCATTGAAGGTTGATCAAAGAGACACAGGTAATTGAACTTAGATGCGACACAACCATATGAGCACAAATGAGAACAAACTAGATAAAATCATGAGAGCAGTTGAGTATATATGTTTTTGTTTGATTGCAAGGGCATCCTGAAACATGGGTGCCCGGAAACCACACAAGCTCTGAGAGGAAATCTCAATAGACACATTGCAGCTCCAAAGGGAGGGTAACTCCAGCTGAGCTCAGGAGCTTCAGCCCTGCTCCACTTCTGGGCTTCTTCCAATGAAAGTCACACCAGGAGAAAATCTCATGAGAGAGACTTATTGGAGGGTCCTGGATGGGGAGGGATGAACCCAGGGATGGTGACCCACTGCTCCCAGGAGAGAAAAGCAGGGAATTGGACAAAGGGCAGGGCTAAAACAAGACTTCTTAGGGGCCAGAACTTTTCAGGGCAGAGATTTCCAGATTAGGGATTGGTGAGTTTTCCTGTTCAGGGATTGGTGATGTTTTGTGGGGAGCTCAGGGATTGGATG